>NC_041389.1:210524527-210596708 GCF_002162155.2 Triticum dicoccoides | reverse complement strand
TCTCTCTCTTCTCATCGAAACCATGTCGTACATCCTGCTCTTTAGTACCGTCTGCACCAGTGTGCATTTTCTGCGGGCTCTGAACCTCTTCTTGTTCCTTCCCTTTTTGCTTCGGCCAACCAGTGTGGGAGTCAGCCGATGGCGTGTATTCTCTATACAGAGATCTACGTGTAGGGACATCACGCACATACGCATATCCTTTCTGGCCATTGTCCCCCCCACTTGACATGGAGCTCTCCCTGCTAATATTCTTACTGGATGTTCCCTGCCAATGCTTCTTCTCATCATGGCTCGATGATACGTCTCCGTCGTATCTATAATTTTTGATTGTTCCATGCCAATATTCTTCAACTTTCATATACTTTTGGCAACTTTTATACTATTTTTGGGACTAACATATTGATCCAGTGCCTAGTGCTAGTTCCTTTCTGTTGCATGTTTTTTTTCGCAGAAACCCAATATCAAACGGAGTCCAAACTGGATAAAAACGGACGGAAAATTATTTTGGAATATTTGTGATTTTTGGGAGGAAGAATCAACGCGAAACGGTGTCCGGGGTGGCCACAAGACAGGGGGGCGCGCCCTCCCCCCTGGGCGCACCCTGGGCTCTCGTGGGCCAACCGTAAGGCGGTTGATGCTCTTCTTTTGGCACAAGAAACCTAATTTTACAAGAAAAATCTGGGCGAAAGATTCACCCCAATCGGAGTTACGGATCTACGGATATTTAAGAAACGGTGAAGGGGTAAAATCTGAGAAGGCAGAAACAGAGAGATAGATCCAATCTCGGAGGGGCTCTCGCCCCTCCCACGCCATGGGAGCCAAGGACCAGAGGGGAAACCCTTCTCCCATCTAGGGAGAAGGTCAAGGAAGAAGAAGAAGAAGAAGGGGGGCTCTCTCCCCTTGCTTCCGGTGGCGCCGGAACGCCGCCAGGGGCCATCATCATCACCGCGATCTTCACCAACACCGCCGTCATCTTCACCAACATCTCCATCACCTTCCCCCCTCTATCTACTGTGGTACACTCTCCCGCAACCCACTGTACCCTCTACTTGAACATGGTGCTTTATGCTTCATATTATTTTCCAATGATGTGTTGCCATCCTATGATGTCTGAGTAGATTTTCGTTGTCCTATTGGTGGTTGATGAATTGCTATGATTGATTTAATTTGCTTATGGTTATGTTGCTGTCCTTTGGTGCCCATCATATGAGCGCGCGTGTGGATCACACCATAGGGTTAGTTGTATGTTGATAGGACTATGTATTGGAAGGCTAGAGTGACAGAAGCTTCAACCTAGCATAGAAATTGATGCATATGGGATTCAAGGGGGACCAATATATCTTAATGCTATGGTTGGGTTTTACCTTAATGAATGTTAGTAGTTGCGGATGCTTTCTAATAGTTCCAATCATAAGTGCATAGAATTCCAAGTCAGGGATCACATGCTAGCTGTGGCCTCTCCCACATAATACTTGCTATCGGTCTAGTAAAGTAGTCAATTGCTTAGGGACAATTTCACAACTCCTACCACCACTTTTCCACACTCGCTATATTTACTTTGTTGCTTCTTTATCTAAACAGCCCCTACTTTTTATTTATGCGTTCTTTATTATCTTGCAAATTTATCCAACAATACCTACAAAGTACTTCTAGTTTCATACTTGTTCTAGGTAAAGCGCACGTCAAGCATGCGTAGAGTTGTATCTGTGGCCGATGGGACTTGAGAGAGTATTTGTTTTACCTTTAGCTCCTTGTTGGGTTCGACACTCTTACTTATCGAAAGAGGCTACAACTATCCCGTATACTTGCAGGTTATCAAGACCTTTTTCTGGCGCCGTTGCCGGGGAGTCATAGCGTGGGGTGAATATTCTCGTGTGTGCTTATTTTCTTTATCACTAAGTAATTTTTATTTGTTGTTCTAAGTTGTTCTATATCTTTAGTTATGGATATGGAACGCAAAATACCAAAAAAATTAGGTGTACTTGCTACTCATGGAGATGGGGTAACTCCTAAAACCCTCGTTTCTCATTATGCGAAAGATACTATGTACTACTTTGATAATCCTGAGAAAACCCCATTCAACTTTATAATGGGAGACACGTTGGATCAACGGGAATACTTTAGGGATTATCGCTCGACACAAAAAGGGAAACTATTATGGGATCAATTTATTATGTTGCGTTGGTATGCCTGGAATCTATGCTTGAGATATCATATTACTTGTTGCTCTAGGATGGAGGCTCCACACATTCCCTTTTCATGCAAATTTAATGATAATGAAACCTTAGCTTCTTATGCTAACGGTATATACGATTACTATGATGTGGAACAAATAGAAGAATATTTTGCTTTTAAGGCTGCTTATGAAATTGAATCTTTGTTTGAAAAGTATGAAGCTTTAGATGATGATGCTTATAGGCCTGAAAATCTTGCTATACTTAGATATTGCTATGAAAATTATGAATACAATTACTATATTAATGCATTTATTGAGAAAGTCTCCGCTGTCCAAGAAGAGACTAATATTTTGCAGGAAGCTATGGAAGAAGAAATTGATGAAACAGTGAGCTCATTGGATGAAAAAGATGATGAGGAGAGCGAAGAACAAAAGGAGGAAGAGCGGATTAGCTACCCGTGCCCACCTTCTAATGAGAGTAACCCTCCAACTCATACATTATTTAATTCCCATTCATGCTTACCGAAGGATGATTGCTATGATGATTGCTATGATCCCTTGAATTTGTTTGAAATACCCCTTTTTGATGATGCTTGCTATGCTTGTGGCCAAGATGCCAATATGAATTATGCTTATGGAGATGAACTTGCTATAGTTCCTTATGTTAAACATGAAATTGTTGCTATTGCACCCATGCATGATAGTCCTATTATCTTTTTGAATTCTCCCGACTACACTATATCGGAGAAGTTTGCGCTTAGAAAGGATTATATTGATGTGTTGCCTTTTACCGTTGCACATGATGATTTTGATGAATATAATATGCATGTGCTTGCTGCTCCTACTTGCAATTATTATGAGAGAGGAACTATGTCTCCACCTCTCTATGTTTCCAACATGATAGAATTGCAAGAAACTGTTTATACTATGCATTGGCCTTTACTTGGTGTGCATGAATTGTTCTTTTATGACATGCCGATGCATAGGAAGAGAGTTAGACTTCGTTGTTGCTTGATATATGTTACTTTGTGCTCACTACTAAATTACAAATCATTCTTAATTAAAATTGGCTTTGATATACCTTGGGATCCGGGTGTATTCATTACTTGAGCACTATATGCCTAGCTTAATAGCTTTAAAGAAAGCGCTGCTAGGGAGACAACCCAGAAGTTTTAGAGAGTCATTTATTTCTGTTGAGTGCTTTTATTTAGTTTTAAAAAAACAAAAATAAAGAGGGGAACCTAAAAACTTTTCAAAAAGTTTGTGAAAGTGAGAAAGACAAGCATTGTTGAAGTGGGAGCTAGCCTTGAACTTTGTTCATGCTCACGGAAACTTTGTGAATCTTGATTATAGATACTTTTCATCAAAAATAATTATCCCCTTGTATAATTCCATTATACTATAAAAATAATGTGCCAAGGTTTGCCTTTAGGATGTTTACAATGCTTGTTGGTTTGTACGGTGCAGGACAAAAAACTTTGGCTGTAGTGCACGATTTTACATTTTTAACTGGAACGTCAATTGGTTCTGATTCCTTTTGCATTGTCTTTCTGTACAACTTGTTTATTTTTCCTAATTTTGGTAGAAGTTTTGGGATACCAGAAGTATGGTGGATGTTCAGATTGCTACAGACTGTTCTGTTTTTGACAGATTCCGTTTTTGATGCATAGTTTGCTTGTTTTGATGAATCTGTCAATTTATATCAGTGGATTAAGCCATGAAAAAGTTATATTACAGTAGACACAATGAAAAAACAAAATATTAATTGGTTTGCAACAGTACTTAGAGTGGTGATTTGCGTTATTGTACTAACGGATCTTACCGAGTTTTCTGTTGAAGTTTTGTGTGGATGTAGTGTCTAATCGAGGATGTCTCGATATGAGGAAAAGGTAGAGAGTCAAGAGCTCAAGCTTGGGGATGCCCGAGGCACCCCAAGTAAATATTCAAGGAGACTCAAGCGTCTAAGCTTGGGGATGCCCCGGAAGGCATCCCCTCTTTCTTCAACAAGTATCAGTATGTTTTCGAATTCGTTTCATTCATGCATTATGTGCAAGTCTTGGAGCGTCTTTTGCATTTAGTTTTCATGCACCATGCTGGTATGAGATAGTCCTTGGTTGATTTATAGAATGCTCATTGCACTTCACTTAAATCTTTTGAGTATGGCTTTATAGAATGCTTCATGTGCTTCACTTATATCATTTGAAGTTTGGATTGCCTGTTTCTCTTCACATAGGAAACCGCCATTTGTAGAATGCTCTTTTGCTTCACTTATATTTGTTAGAGCGTGGGCATATCTTTTGTAGAAAGAATTAAACTCTCTTGCTTCACTTTTATCTATTTAGAGACATGACATGAATTGGTCATTCACATGGTTAGTCATAAAATCCTACATGAACTTGTAGATCACTGAATATGATATGTTTGATTCCTTGTAATAGTTTTGCAATATAAAGGTGGTGATATTAGAGTCGTGCTAGTTGAGTAGTTGTGAAATTGAGAAATACTTGTGTTAGGGTTTGCAAGTCCCGTAGCATGCACGTATGGTGAACCGATATGTAACGAAGCTGGAGCATGAGGTGCTCTTTGATTGCTTTCCTTATGAGTGGCAGTCGGGGAAGAGCGATGGTCTTTTCCTACCAATCTATCCCTCTAGGGGCATGCGTAGTAGTACTTTGCTTCGAGGCCTAAGTAGGCTTTTGCAATAAGTATATGAGTTCTTTATGACTAATGTGAGTCCATGGATATACGCACACTCACTCTTCCACTTTGCTAGCCTCTATTGTGCCGCGCAACTTTTGCCGGTATCATGAACCCATTATTTACCTTCCTCCAAACAGCCACCATACCTACCTATTATGGCATTTCCATAGCCATTCCGAGATATATTGCCATGCAACTTTCCACCGTTCCGTTTATTATGACACGTTCCATCATTGTCATATTGCTCTTTGCATGATCATGTAGTTGACATCGTATTTGTGGCAAGGCCACTTTCATAATTTTCATACATGTCGCTCTTGATTCATTGCATATCCCGGTACAGCGCCGGAGGCATTCATATAGAGTCATAACTTATTCTAGCTTTGAGTTGTAATTCTTGAGTTGTAAATCCATAAAAGTGTGATGATCTTCATTATTATAGCATTGTCCTAGTGAGGAAAGGATGATGAAGGCTATGATTCCCCCACAAGTCAGGATGAGACTTCGGACTTCACAAAAAGAAAAAAAGGCCAAAAAGAAAAAAAAAAGGCCAAAGAAAAAAAAGAAAAAAAAAAGAAAGGCCAAAGAAAAAAAAGGAAAAAAAGAGAAAAATAAAATGAGAGAAAAAGAGAGAAGGGATAATGCTACTATCTCCTTTTCCACACTTGTGCTTCAAAGTAGCACCATGATCTTCATGATAGAGAGTCTCCTATGTTGTCATTTTCATATACTAAGTGGGAATTTTTCATTATAGAACTTGGCTTGTATATTCCAATGATGGGTTTCCTCAAAATGCCCTAGGTCTTCGTGAGCAAGCAAGTTGGATGCACACCCACTTAGTTTCTTTTGTTGAGCTTTCATATATTTATAGCTCTAGTGCATCCGTTGCATGGCAATCCCTACTCACTCAAATTGATATCTATTAATGGGCATCTCCATATAGCCCGTTAATAGGCCTAGTTGATGTGAGACTATCTTCTCCCTTTTTTTGTCCTCACAACCACCACCATATACCACCATAGTGCTATGTTCATGGCTTGCGCTCATGTATTGCGTAAGAGTTGAAAAAGCTGAAGCGCGTTAAAAACTATGAACCAATTTCTCGGCTCGTCATCGGGGTTGTGCATGATGGGAGTATTTTGTGTGAGGAAGATGGAGCATAGCCAGACTATATGATTTTGTAGGGATGAGCTTTCTTTGGCTATGTTATTTCGACAGGACATAATTTCTTGGTTGGTATGCTTGAAGTATTATTGTTTTTATGTTAAATGATAGACTATTGCTTTGAATCACTCGTGTCTTAATATTCAGGCCATGATTAGACATATGATCAAGATTATGCTAGGTAGCATTCCACATCAAATATTATCTTTTTATCATTTACCAACTCGAGGACGAGCAGGAATTAAGCTTGGGGATGCCGATACGTCTCCGTCGTATCTATAATTTTTGATTGTTCCATGCCAATATTCTTCAACTTTCATATACTTTTGGCAACTTTTTATACTATTTTTGGGACTAACATATTGATCCAGTGCCCAGTACCAGTTCCTGTCTGTTGCATGTTTTTTGTTCGCAGAAACCCAATATCAAACGGAGTACAGACGGGATAAAAGGGATGGAGAATTATTTTGGGATATTTGTTATTTTTGGGAGGAAGAATCAATGCGAAACGGTGTCCGGGGTGGCCACGAGACAGGGGGCGCGCCCTCCCCCCTGGGCGTGCCCTGGGCTCTCGTGGGCTACCCGTATGGCGGTGGACGCTCTTGTTTTGGCAGAAGAAAGCTAATTTTACGAGAAAAATCTGGGCGAAAGATTCACCCCAATCAGAGTTACGGATCTCCGAATATTTAAGAAACGGTGAAGGGGTAGAATCTAAGAAGGCAGAAACAGAGAGCCCCTCCCACGCCATGGGAGCCAAGGACCAGAGGGGAAACCCTTCTCCCATCTAGGGAGAAGGTCAAGGAAGAAGAAAAAGAAGGGGGCCTCTCTCCCCCTTGCTTTCGGTGGCGCCGGAACGCCGTCGGGGGCCATCATCATCACCGCGATCTTCACCAACACCGCCGTCATCTTCACCAACATCTCCATCACCTTCCCACCTCTATCTACAGCGGTCCACTCTCCTGCAACCCGCTGTACCCTCTACTTGAACATGGTGCTTTATGCTTCATATTATTTTCCAATGATGTGTTGCCATCCTATGATGTCTGAGTAGATTTTCGTTGTCCTATTGGTGGTTGATGAATTTCTATGATTGATTTAATTTGCTTGTGGTTATGTTGCTGAGCTTTGGTGCCCATCATATGAGCGCGCGCGTGGATCACACCATAGGGTTAGTTGTATGTTGATAGGACTATGTATTGGAAGGCTAGAGTGACAGAAGCTTCAACCTAGCATAGAAACTGATGCATACGGGATTGAAGGAGGACCAATATATCTTAATGCTATGGTTTGGTTTTACCTTAATGAATGTTAGTAGTTGCGGATGCTTGCTAATAGTTCCAATCATAAGTGCATAGAATTCCATGTCAGGGATGACATGCTAGTTGTGGCCTCTCCCACATAATACTTGCTATCGGTCTAGTAAAGTAGTCAATTGCTTAGGAACAATTTCACAACTCCTACAACCACTTTTCCACACTCGCTATATTTACTTTATTGCTTCTTTATCTAAACAGCCCCTAATTTTTATTTACGCATTCTTTATTATCTTGCAAAGTTATCCAACAACACCTACGAAGTACTTCTAGTTTCATACTTGTTCTAGGTAAAGCGAACGTCAAGCGTGCGTAGAGTCGTATCTGTGGCCGATAGGACTTGAGAGAGTATTTGTTCTACCTTTAGCTCCTCGTTGGGTTCGACACTCTTACTTATCGAAAGAGACTACAACTATCCCGTATACTTGCGGGTTATCACTCGACGATGCCCTTCCCGGCGAGGCGCGTAGCCATTCACCCCACTGCGACAAAGGATCCACCGATGGGTCACAAACACCATCCACATGCACTAGCCTACCACAATCAAAACAAAAGTGGGGGACTTTCTCATGAGCAAAATCAAACCACGTTTTTTCCTTGTCATCAGGCTTCTTCTTCAAGTAGAAACCACGAACTAGTGGCTCAAACAGAGCAATCCTCGCCCGCACTCTGAGCTGAGTCCCCCTTGCAAAACCATCCTCTCCCATATCTACCTTTACCACTATCCCAAGCCAGTTTCCAAGGGCCTCGCCAAACGCCTTCGATCTTTTGTCCAACAGCAAGTCCTCAATCCTGACCCAGGTTTCAATCGAATCAAAGACCATCTCAAACGGCCTAGTCTCCCCATCATAGTCCTTCAGAGCCACTACATTGAAGTCGAACTGCCACGGGCCATTGTGCAAAACATGTTTCCAGTCCCCTTTGCTGCCAAATCTGATGGAGGCGGGGTGTCCCGATCTTTCGATGAGATGATAACTATCGATTTGGTGGAGACGACTTTGACGATCCGACTACAAACGTGTACGACGTTGCGCCTTAGCAATCGCTAAACCAACTCCGAGAGGTTATTGACCATGCCGGAGCACAATCAACCTGACCACGAAGGTCTATTCCTGCAAGCAATCGAAGAACAAGCAAGAATATGATAAAAGCAATCTGAATATTGCGAGTCTATATGAAGTAATTATAAAGGTGGGGATCCGTAAGCGGTCTTGGTCTGGTCGTTGGACACAAATGAAGTACACGAAGTTGCAATGGCTAACTTTTAACTAAACAAATCCGAAGTCTAAACGAAGCCTTAAGGGCTATATATATAGGGAAAAGAGAGGGGATTTTGTCCACCCTTGGCAAGGTGGGACTAAAACCCCTCCTAAGTCGTTTCCCATACAATATGGACTCTAAAAATAGATTACATGGGCCTGGCCCAAAATAAGGTGGCGCAACACCAATAATAAGCTAGGGACGAAATTTATGAAAGGCGATCTTGTATATTTCGTCCATCTTCTTGTATGTCTCCATGGTGGCTTCAAAGTCCGTAAATCTCCACTTGAACCTCCGTTCTTGTTCTCTTTGCACACACCTTCATCTCCGTGCTTGACCATGCTCCAATGTTCATCCTTCTTTTCCGTGCTAGGCCCTTCAATTGCAAGCAACACAAATGTATCTACGTTAGGCAGCTGATAGAGGCGGAGGTGTCCCGTCTTTCGATGAGATGATGGATATCGCTTTGGTGGAAGTCGACTTTGACGATCCGACTACGAACGTGCGAGGACGTCGCGCCTTAGCAATCGCTAAACCAACTCCGAGAGGTTATCGACCACGCCGGAGCACGATCAACCTGACCACGAGGGTCTGTTTCCTGCGAGCAAACGAAGAACAAGCAAGAAACTAAGATTGCAATCTGGATATTGCGAATATAAGATGAAAGCTTTATTGATCAAGGTGGGGTTCTGTGACGCCTTTGTCTGGTCGCTGAACACAAACGAAGTACGCGAAGTTGCAGCTATGGCGAACTTGTAATCTAAACAAAACCCCAAAGTCTAAACGATGCCCTAAGGGCTGTATATATGGAGGAAGAGGGGGGAATTTCGTGGCCCTTGGTGGAGGGGTCCGAAATCAACCCTATCTCTTGTTTCCCCACACATACGGACTCTAAAAATAGCCTATACTTATGTATTTCGAAATTACATGGGCCTGGCCCAATAATAAGGTGACGCAGCACCTAAAATAGCCTCGGGACGAAATTTATGAAGTGGCATCTTGTATATTTCGTCCAAGGCTTCATGCACCCATTATGGTGGCTTCAAAGTCCTGAAATCATCACTTGTAACTCCGTTCTTGTTCCCCTTGCGCATGCCATCATCTCCATGCTTGTTCTTGCTCCAATGTTCATCCTTCTCCAAGCTAGGCCCTTCATTGTAAGCAAAACAAATGTATCCAATTTAGGCAGCATCATATTCTCATGAACATTAGAATCATTACCAAGAAACGAAAGTACCTGGTAATTTAGTTGGCGTGCACGAGCTCTAGTAATTGGTCCAGTATGTATAGCAGCAGGGGCTGTGGGTGTAACAATTGTATTGATGTCCTCATCATCCTCCCCTTCTTGAAATGAAGTCGTCCTCGACGGAAGTTCATCTTCCTCACCCAAATAAGGCTTCAAATCTGCAATGTTAAAAGTGGTACTAACCCCAAAATCTGCAGGCAGCTCAAGTTTATATGCATTATCATTTATTTTCTCTAACACCTTAAAGGGACCATCAACACGTGGCATTAACTTTGATTTGCGCAAATCAGGAAATCTATCCTTACGCAAATGTAACCAAACAAGATCTCCAGGTGCAAACACAACATGTTTTCTACCCTTATCTCCAGCAAGTTTATATTTAGCATTCATGCGCTCAATGTTTTCCTTAGTTAACTCATGCATTTTTAAAATCAATTCAGCACGTTGTTTCGCATCAAAATTAACCTTCTCCGAAGATGGAAGAGGCAACAAATCAATAGGTGCATGAGGTAGGAAACCATACACAACTTCAAAAGGGCACATCTTAGTAGTAGAATGCAATGATCGATTATAAGCAAATTCAATATGAGGCAAGCATTCCTCCCACATTTTCTTATTATTCTTCAAAACAGCCCTAAGCATAGTAGACAACGTTCTATTGACTACTTCAGTTTGTCCATCAGTTTGGGGGTGACAAGTAGTACTAAAAAGCAGTTTAGTCCCCAACTTAGCCCATAAACATCTCCAAAAGTGGCTAAGAAATTTAGTATCACGATCTGAAACAATAGTATTTGGCACACCATGCAAGCGAATAATTTCACGAAAGAACAAATCAGCAATATTAACAGCATCATCGCTTTTATGACATGGTATAAAGTGTGCCATTTTCGAGAATCTATCCACGACAACAAATATGCTATCCCTCCCCTTCTTTGTTCGAGGTAAACCTAAAACAAAGTCCATAGATATATCCTCCCAAGGAACACTAGGTACAGGCAAAGGCATATATAAACCATGAGGATTGAGTCGTGACTTAGCTTTTTGACATTTAGTGCAGCGAGCAATAAAACGCTCAACATCCCGTCTCATCTTTGGCCAAAAGAAATGTGTAGCAAGTACGTCCTCCGTCTTCTTCACGCCAAAGTGTCCCATTAATCCTCCTCCATGCGCCTCCTGCAACAACAAAAGACGAACGGAGCTAGCTGGAATGCATAGCTTGTTAGCACGAAACACAAATCCATCGTTAACAACAAACTTGTTCCACATTCTTCCTTCTTTACAATTCTGCATTACATCTTTAAAATCAGCATCATGCACATATTGATCTTTGATGGTCTTCAAACCAAATATTTTGAAGTCAAGTTGTGAAAGCATAGTATAGCGACGAGACAATGCATCAGCAATAACATTTTCTTTTCCCTTCTTGTGTTTAATGACATAAGGGAAAATCTCAATGAATTCAACCCATTTAGCATGTCTACGATTCAGTTTAGCTTGACTTTTAATATGTTTCAAAGATTCATGATCAGAATGTATAACAAATTCTTTGGGCCATAAATAATGTTGCCATGTTTCTAAAGTCCGAACAAGAGCATATAATTCTTTATCATAAGTAGAATAATTCAGACTAGGCCCACTCAATTTTTCAAAAAAGTATGCAACAGGTTTGCCATCTTGTAATAACACACCTCCTAATCCAATTCCACTAGCATCACATTCAAGCTCAAAAGTCTTATTAAAATCAGGAAGTTGGAGTAAAGGAGCATGTGTCAACTTATCTTTCAATACCGTGAAGGCTTCTTCCTGTGCGGTACCCCAAAGAAAAGGCACATCTTTCTTTGTAAGCTCATTGAGAGGTGCAGCAATGGTGCTGAAATCTCTCACAAAACGCCTATAGAATCCAGCGAGGCCAAGAAAACTCCTCACTTGTGTGACCGTTTTGGGTTGCGGCCAACTCTCAATAGCTTCAATCTTGGCTTTGTCAACTTCAATTCCCTGTGGAGTTACAACATAGCCAAGAAAAGATACTCGGTCGGTGCAAAAGGTGCACTTCCCAAGGTTACCAAACAAACGTGCATCACATAGAGCAATAAAAACAGCACGTAAATGTTCCAAATGTTCTTCCAAAGATCTACTATAAATCAATATGTCATCAAAGTAAACTACCACAAATCGTCCAATGAAAGCACGTAAAACTTCGTTCATTAATCTCATGAAAGTACTAGGTGCATTAGTTAACCCAAAAGGCATGACTAACCACTCATATAATCCAAACTTAGTTTTAAATGCTGTTTTCCATTCATCTCCCAATTTCATACGAATTTGATGGTATCCACTACGCAAATCAACTTTGGAGAATATTGTAGAGCCACTCAATTCATCAAGCATATCATCGAGCCTAGGAATAGGATGACGATAACGAATAGTAATATTATTAATGCCTCTACAATCAACACACATACGTGATGTACCATCCTTTTTCGGTACTAGAATAATAGGAACAACACAAGGACTAAGGGATTCGCGTATATAACCTTTGTCGAGAAGCTCTTGTACTTGACGCATAATCTCCTTCGTCTCCTCTGGATTGGTACGGTATGGTGCACGGTTTGGCAGTGAAGCACCGGGAATTAAGTCAATCTGATGCTCAATCCCTCAAATAGGCGGTAATCCCGGTGGCACGTCTTGTGGAAAGACGTCAGCGAACTCCTGCAAAATGTTAGTGACAGCAGGAGGCAAAGAGGCAGGCACGTCCTCGAATGAAAATAATGCCTCTTTGCACACAAAAGCATAGCAAACAGATTTGCTGAAATCTAGCTCATCAATATCAGATTTGGTGGCAAATAAACATGCACTTTTCAATTTAATTTCAGAAGCAACACTAGATGGTTTATTATTAGGCTTCATTTGTTGCTCAAATTCTTTTGCCACAATCTGATTTTCACTCTTATTCGTCTCCTGTTTTGCTTTATTAGCTCTATTAATATCATCTTTCAAAATGGAATCAGGAGTCATAGGAAGCAAAGTAATATTTTTATCCTTATGAACAAGAGTATAGTGATTGTTTCTACCATGGTGTACAGAATTTTTATCAAATTGCCATGGTCTACCAAGTAATAAGGAACATGCTTGCATAGGTACCACATCACAATCAACATAATCAGCATATGTAGATATACTAAAATGCACATGAACAGTACGTGTTACCTTAACCTTGCCGCTGTTGTTGAACCATTGGATGTAGTAAGGATGTGGATGTGGTCTTGTGGTGAGAGAAAGCTTCTCCACCATCTCCATGCTAGCCAAGTTGTTGCAGCTCCCTCCGTCTATGATGACGCGCACAGAACGTTCCTTCACAACTCCCTTGGTATGGAACAAATTGTGCCTCTGATTTTGCTCAGCTTGTGTGATCTGCACACTCAAAACACGTTGAGCAACTAAACATTCATACCTGTCAGCGTCTTCAGGAGCCATGTATTGCGTCTCATTATCAGAATCATCTCCACCATGTTCTTCACGTGTAATAAGAGCCAAAGTCTCCTCATCATAGTCACTAGCGGACTCATATCCACCATCCGCGGTAGCAATCATCACACGCGGAGATTTGCATTCTCTCGCATAATGACCTCCTCCCTTACAACGACAACAAATAATATCACTTGTGTGCCCTGTTGATGCTATGGAAGAAGAAGAACGCTGTGTAGGCCCCGCAGGTGCGCTCTTGGCAGATAATGGTGGTTGTGCCTGTTTTCTTGTATCACGGCTGGAGGTGGCACCTGATGGAGGTGCTGGTGCAGTTGAAGTAGAAGATGCACGTGGTGTCCATGATGAAGGTCGGCCTGCAGAAAAGTTAGTTCGCCCCAATGCTTGTCGATCCTGCACTTCACGTTCAGCTTTACAAGCAAGATGGAATAAACGAGTGATATTAGTATACTCCTTATAGTCTAGAATGGTCTGAATCTCTCTATTTAATCCACCCAGAAAACGTGCAAGCATAGCTTCATTCTCCTCAACAATACCACATCTAATCATGCCAGTTTGTAATTCCTGATAATATTCTTCTACAGAATTCTTTCCTTGTCTTAAACGCTGCAATTTTTGAAGCAATTCACGTTGATAATATGATGGAACCCAACGCGTACGCATAGCAGTTTTCAAAGCAGCCCAAGTAGTTGGAATAGGATATAATCTACAATGTTCAGACCACCATACACATGCAAAACTAGTGAAAGCACAAACAGCAGCAGCAACTCGTCTCTCCTCAGGATATTGTAAACATGTAAATCGTTGTTCAGTTTCTAACTCCCAAGTAAGATATATATCAGGAACATATCTACCCTCAAATGGTGGAATATTCAATTTCAGTTTAGGAATATGGACATCATCTCGTACCTGAGGTGGTGGTGCAGGCCTACCATTATGAATATATACCTGAGGTCGACCTGCTGGTGGTGGTACAGGTGGCTGCACGTAGTGTTGATTTTGATCAACCTCATCCTCATAATCTCCCACATAATCATCCTCCTCCGCATCAGCAGCAGGAGCCACAGAAGTATCAACAGCAGCACCAACAGTTTGGCCAAACGCAAGAGGAACACGGCTTGCTCGGCGGAGGTCTGCTTCGCGACGTGGAGGTAGTCGTTGTTGTTGTTGTTGGAGAGGTGCGTTAGGTGCAGCGGTGGTGGTGGTGGAAGACGCGCGAGCAATTCATTAAACTTGTTATCGAGCTTTGTTTCGAACGTCTTCTCAAAGCCAGTGATCTTCTCCATGGCCTCTTCAAAATTGTTCAGCACATCTTGCACCTGTTCAGTCATCATTTGCTGAAACTTATCATGAAGCTCCTTGTTCGATAAATTCTCCCAGTCAATCTCGTCGGCTTGTGATCCTGGCATGGTTAGCTGATAGAGGCGGAGGTGTCCCGTCTTTCGATGAGATGATGGAATTCGCTTTGGTGGAAGTCGACTTTGACGATCCGACTACGAACGTGCTAGGACGTCGCGCCTTAGCAATCGCTAAACCAACTCCGAGAGGTTATTGACCACGCCGGAGCACGATCAACCTGACCACGAGGGTCTGTTTCATGCGAGCAAACGAAGAACAAGCAAGAAACTGAGATTGCAATCTGGATATTGCGAATATAAGATGAAAGCTTTATTGATCAAGGTGGGGTTCTGTGACGTCTTTGTCTGGTCGTTGAACACAAACGAAGTACGCGAAGTTGCAGCTATGGCGAACTTTTAATCTAAACAAAACCCAAAGTCTAAACGATGCCCTAAGGGCTGTATATATGGAGGAAGAGGGGGAAATTTCGTGGCCCTTGGTGGAGGGGTCCGAAATCAACCCTATCTCTTGTTTCCCCACACATACGGACTCTAAAAATAGCCTATACTTATGTATTTCGAAATTACATGGGCCTGGCCCAATAATAAGGTGACGCAGCACCTAAAATAGCCTCGGGACGAAATTTATGAAGTGGCATCTTGTATATTTCGTCCAAGGCTTCATGCACCCATTATGGTGGCTTCAAAGTCCTGAAATCATCACTTGTAACTCCGTTCTTGTTCCCCTTGCGCAGGCCATCATCTCCATGCTTGTTCTTGCTCCAATGTTCATCCTTCTCCAAGCTAGGCCCTTCATTTGTAAGCAAAACAAATGTATCCAATTTAGGCAGCATCATATTCTCATGAACATTAGAATCATTACCAAGAAACGAAAGTACCTGGTAATTTAGTTGGCGTGCACGAGCTCTAGTAATTGGTCCAGTATGTATAGCAGCAGGGGCTGTGGGTGTAACAATTGTATTGATGTCCTCATCAAAACGGAGCGTGGCTACCCGACTTTTTTTTTTCCGAAACCTACTCCGGCAAGGAAACACGAATCGGAAACTAGATGGATCTCGAAAACAACCCTAATAAGCAAGGAACTCGGATTGGTGGTGGATATATGGTGGTGGTATATGGCAGCGGTGGTGGTAGCGGTGGTAGTATATGGATATGGATCGGTGGTGGTATATGGACACGGATTGGTGGTGGTATATGGATACGGATTCGGAGCGGTGGCGGATAAGCGGTGGTGGTAGATGGCAGGGGCGTTGATGATGGTGCGGCGGCGGCGTGACAACTTATGACCAGAACTCGAAACTCTAAAAGACTAGACTCTAAGACCAGCAACTAGACACGACGATGCAACCGCAAATTCAACAAAGCAAAACCCTAAAAAGATTATGCAAAGGCTCAGATTGGTTCGGATATGATGAACTAACCCTGATTTTTTTTTGGCTTTTTCGTGGACTATAGGTATGAAGAACAGACTCGATCTAAACTACGAAAAACTGTAAAATCTCACCGAGCAACCTGGAAATCTGATACCACTTGATAGAGGCAAAGGTGTCCCGTCTTTCGATGAGATGGTGGATTTCGCTTTGGTGGAAGTCGACTTTGACGATCCGACTACGAACGTGCGAGGACGTCGCGCCTTAGCAATCGCTAAACCAACTCCGAGAGGTTATTGACCACGCCGGAGCACGATCAACCTGACCACGAGGGTCTGTTTCCTGCGAGCAAACGAAGAACAAGCAAGAAACTAAGATTGCAATCTGGATATTGCGAATATAAGATGAAAGCTTTATTGATCAAGGTGGGGTTCTGTGACGCCTTTGTCTGGTCGTTGAACACAAACGAAGTACGCGAAGTTGCAGCTATGGCGAACTTTTAATCTAAACAAAACCCAAAGTCTAAACGATGCCCTAAGGGCTGTATATATGGAGGAAGAGGGGGGAATTTCGTGGCCCTTGGTGGAGGAGTCCGAAATCAACCCTATCTCTTGTTTCCCCACACATACGGACTCTAAAAAGAGCCTATACTTAAGTATTTCGAAATTACATGGGCCTGGCCCAATAATAAGGTGACGCAGCACCTAAAATAGCCTCGGGACGAAATTTATGAAGTGGCATCTTGTATATTTCGTCCAAGGCTTCATGCACCCATTATGGTGGCTTCAAAGTCCTGAAATCATCACTTGTAACTCCATTCTTGTTCCCCTTGCGCATGCCATCATCTCCATGCTTGTTCTTGCTCCAATGTTCATCCTTCTCCAAGCTAGGCCCTTCATTTGTAAGCAAAACAAATGTATCCAATTTAGGCAGCATCATATTCTCATGAACATTAGAATCATTACCAAGAAACGAAAGTACCTGGTAATTTAGTTGGCGTGCACGAGCTCTAGTAATTGGTCCAGTATGTATAGCAGCAGGGGCTGTGGGTGTAACAATTGTATTGATGTCCTCATCAATACACATGCAAAACTAGTGAAAGTACAAACAGCAGCAGCAACTCGTCTCTCCTCAGGATATTGTAAACATGTAAATCGTTGTTCAGTTTCTAACTCCCAAGTAAGATATATATCAGGAACATATCTACCCTCAAATGGTGGAATATTCAATTTCAGTTTAGGAATATGGACATCATCTCGTACCTGAGGTGGTGGTGCAGGCCTACCATTACGAATATATACCTGAGGTCGACCTGCTGGTGGTGGTGCTGGTGGCTGCTCGTAGATCTGATTTTGATCAACCTCATCCTCATAATCGCCCGCATACTCATCATCCTCCTGGGTACCAGCAACAGCAGTAGCAGGAGCCACAGAAGTATCAACAGCAGCACCAACAATTTGGCCAAACGCAAGAGGAACACGGCTCGCTCGGCGAAGGTCTATTTCGCAACGTGGAGGTAGTCGTTGTTGTTGTTGTTGGAGAGGTGCGTTAGGTGCAGCGGGTGGTGGTGGTGGAAGACGCGCGAGCAATTCATTAAATCTGTTATCGAGTTTTGTTTCAAACGTCTTCTCAAGGCCAGGGATCTTCTCCATGGCCTCTTCAAAATTGTTCAGCACATCTTGCACCTGTTCAGTCATCATTTGCTGAAACTTATCATGAAGCTCCTTGTTCGATAAGTTCTCCCAGTCAATCTCGTCGGCTTGTGATGGATAAGTTTTTTTTTTCCGAAACCTACTCCGGCAAGGAAACACGAATCGGAAACTAGATGGATCTCGAAAACAACCCTAATAAGCAAGGAACTCGGATTGGTGGTGGATATATGGTGGTGGTATATGGCAGCGGTGGTGGTAGCGGTGGTAGTATATGGATATGGATCGGTGGTGGTATATGGACACGGATTGGTGGTGGTATATGGATACGGATTCGGAGCGGTGGCGGATAAGCGGTGGTGGTAGATGGCAGGGGCGTTGATGATGGTGCGGCGGCGGCGTGACAACTTATGACCAGAACTCGAAACTCTAAAAGACTAGACTCTAAGACCAGCAACTAGACACGACGATGCAACCGCAAATTCAACAAAGCAAAACCCTAAAAAGATTATGCAAAGGCTCAGATTGGTTCGGATATGATGAACTAACCCTAATTTTTTTTTTCGTGGACTGTAGGTATGAAGAACAGACTCGATCTAAACTACGAAAAACTGTAAAATCTCACCGAGCAACCTGGAAATCTGATACCACTTGATAGAGGCGGAGGGTCCCGTCTTTCGATGAGATGATGGATATCGCTTTGGTGGAAGTCGACTTTGACGATCCGACTACGAACGTGCGAGGACGTCGCGCCTTAGCAATCGCTAAACCAACTCCGAGAGGTTATCGACCACGCCGGAGCACGATCAACCTGACCACGAGGGTCTGTTTCCTACGAGCAAACGAAGAACAAGCAAGAAACTAAGATTGCAATCTGGATATTGCGAATATAAGATGAAAGCTTTATTGATCAAGGTGGGGTTCTGTGACGCCTTTGTCTGGTCGTTGAACACAAACGAAGTACGCGAAGTTGCAGCTATGGCGAACTTGTAATCTAAACAAAACCCCAAAGTCTAAACGATGCCCTAAGGGCTGTATATATGGAGGAAGAGGGGGGAATTTCGTGGCCCTTGGTGGAGGGGTCCGGAATCAACCCTATCTCTTGTTTCCCCACACATACGGACTCTAAAAATAGCCTATACTTATGTATTTCGAAATTACATGGGCCTGGCCCAATAATAAGGTGACGCAGCACCTAAAATAGCCTCGGGACGAAATTTATGAAGTGGCATCTTGTATATTTCGTCCAAGGCTTCATGCACCCATTATGGTGGCTTCAAAATCCTGAAATCATCACTTGTAACTCCGTTCTTGTTCCCCTTGCGCATGCCATCATCTCCATGCTTGTTCTTGCTCCAATGTTCATCCTTCTCCAAGCTAGGCCCTTCATTTGTAAGCAAAACAAATGTATCCAATTTAGGCAGCATCATATTCTCATGAACATTAGAATCATTACCAAGAAACGAAAGTACCTGGTAATTTAGTTGGCGTGCACGAGCTCTAGTAATTGGTCCAGTATGTATAGCAGCAGGGGCTGTGGGTGTAACAATTGTATTGATGTCCTCATCAGCAGCATCATATTCTCATGAACACTAGAAACATTACCAAGAAACGGAAGTACCTGATAATTTAATTGGTGTATCTGAGCTCTAGCAACTGTTCCAAGAGGTAAAACAACAGGGGATATGGGTGTAACTGTGGTAGCCATGTCCTCATCATCCTCCCCTTCTTGAAAACAAAGCCGTCCTCGGCGTTGCTTAATCTGAAATATGGCTAACAATAGAGACAAGGTGTACACGTTGTATATGTATATGTCATCCATTTTAACTGATCTCAGTTGTGGCACATGTGACACAGTTATACAAGAGCACCCTTCAAAAGTCGTGAAAAATAAAGCCAATATATTATCACAAGAAGTCAAAGGCATGAAAATAGTGCAACTCGGTTTGCACATATAAGTGAAGCTCTTATTCATAATAAAAGATTGGCAATGCTCATCATTAAACCATCCCAACCTTGATGAACCATCACCAAGATTAGAGGTCATATCAAAATGATCAAACATTGGCACAACTATTTTCAAACGTATTTGATCCAAATCTGATCTTTTCACTGATTCACATGGTTCTTTTGCATCAATAGTTAATTCAATGGGTTCACTCAAAATTGTTTGATCGCATGGCAAAGTCAAATCATGAACATAGTCCTCTAAAATAGCTGGTGTGATCAAAGTAGTGGGTAGCTCATCGCATGGTTCATTTAAATTGACAAGGCATTCATCATACTCATGTGGAGGAGGAAGATCGGTACCTTTGTCATTACCTCTTATGATCAACAAAGATGATGTAGGCACTCTAGGTGGCGACACGTCACATGGTGGAGGTGATGTAGTGCTCTCAACAATGGATGTTGTTGCCATAGGAGACGCAGTGGTGGAAGGAACAACCGTCGCAACTCGTGGGATTTGCACCTTCCGCTTGTTTATCTTGTGGGCAACACGTCTTGTTATCTCCTGTTCAGCTTTGCATGCAAGACGAAACAAACGATCCATAGGATAACATGTTTCATTAATTAGTATCTCCTGAATGTCACGGTTTAATCCTCCCCAAAATCTATCCATAAATTCTTCTTCACTTTCTTCTAAAGAGGAATGCAACAAGGTAGTTTGTAAATCATCATAATATTTCGTTACAGTGTCACTACCTTGTTTTAAATGTTGCAACTTTTTAATCATGTCACAAGTATAATAAGCGGGGACGAATGTATGTCGCATGGCAAGTTTCAAATCATCCCAAGTAATAGGTATATAATCTGGGTGTAACCAACAATATTCACTCCACCAAACTAAAGCATAACCAGTGAAAGAACCAACCACAACCTTAGCTTTTTTTTACGTTCATCAAAATTATGGGAAGCAAATATAATATTTATGTCGAACTCCCATTCAATATATAAAGCAGGTCTAAAACGGCCATTAAATGATGGTATGGGAACATTAACCTGATCATGTGCATTTGGATGTTTATGCACCTCTCGTGATCGTTGTGGAATTTGCATAGGTGGTGGCACGTCTCCCGCAATCGACAAAGCCCATGGATTGACTCTAGATCCTGTCATGATTAGTAGAAACAAGAAACAAAATCCAAAAATAATGTTCCTATAACTACTAGGATGTGGTGGTAAAACGCTCACAGTAAAGCAAATATCAATGTCTTACAAGGTCTTACCATGCAGCAGGCGGTGATTGGCAACCAGCGGTGTCAAGTAACTCCAAAAGTTGGGTAAAGCGATTGCCAGGTGAACGTATGGATACACGGTGTAGAAATATGTGGAGCTGGGTTGGCTTTATATATGTGAAAAAAAACTACAACCACGTTAATTAATGCAAGCTGAAAATTCGTTCAAAGTGGTCGAGTGCTGGTCCTAGGCTAGACTATACTAGAGATGCGAGCCTAAGACACAGATGAAAATTCACAACCGGAACCAAAATGAGAATAGTGAGTGCTAGATCAAAAGAGGATAAACAAACAAGTAGTGCTAGCAAGCCACTTAACCTTTTTTTTCTCCTTTTTGCCTCACCACGATCCAAGTAGTAGCACTACTAGCCACGTGTTTTTTTTAAAGTCCACTCTCCAACCGAAACAAAAATATCAGCACTATATTCCCTTCCAAACACCTGCTTTTTTTTCTATCCAATGTCCAACGTGGGCTCCAGCCAACACACATGTTGGTGCAAACCTCCTCGTACTACACTTTTTTTTATTAGTCACAAGGGATGCACAACGAATAGCTATAATGATCACTTTCCTCGCGTGAGTCAATGGATGGGACCCACAGCCAGAGTAACCGGGGAAATAAAATACCAAATATATCTCCACCGAAATTATGTGATGCCTGAAATGTATCCACGATAGAAGAAAACCAGCGTGGACTTCCAAAGAGCGACACTTCCTCCTTTTTTTCTGAAATATTCTTATATCTCTTCCGGATGCACACTTGCCAAAAAAAATCTCCTTCTTTCCTTGTTTAAATCTCTTTCTCTTCCCAACGGAAAATCCCACCACGTATGTTTTTTTTTCAAGGACAGGTCCAGACTTGAAAACCTCCAACGAAATCTATTTTTTTTGTTGATCAAATGAATCTGGACTTTATCTCTTCAAAGAACCACAACCAACCTTGCTTTTTCTTTCAAGCGCCGGAACAAACATGCCTATTATTTCTCCTACAAGTTATCTGACCATGTATGCGGCCCACAGTTTTTTCTTTTCCTCCAAACGAGCAAGGAAAATCTAATTTTCCTCCTGTCCTTTTAAATCTCTTTCCTTTTACCTCCTTTCTTTCCAATAACTCACGTTATTTCCTTCCGAACTCTACCAATTAAGTCTTGGAGGATGAGAGCTTGCCAAAAACAAATCTGGTAGTATTAGTACTCCTCGCAGTTTCCAAAAAAAAATCAATCCCAGCAAGGCAACAATCCTTTAGATCGTCCTCTCTCTTTTTATTCTGATTCTTTCCAAAGTCAAACAACACATGTGGGAAGGATCATGTCCCAAATCCCAACAGATCTGCGCCCCCCTTTTTTTTCTTTGCTATTTTACCACGAAAAGAAACAGGGCTCCAAAGCAAAAACGAATCTGCAATCAACTCTATTTCCTATTGAATGCTTTTCTTTCCTTATTATCTCTCAAAAACGTGTGGATCCACGTGGGCTGCTTTTTTTTTAAACTCCGACCGCATCAACACTTTCCTTCTTTCCCAAACTCCAACCGACCCAAGTTATAGGAGAGAATCCAAACGTATCACAGCTTCCTCACGTATTCTTCTCTACTTTTTCTTTTCGCTTCAAAATAAATCTCTCTCTGATTTTCTTCTCATGTAACCAATCTATTTCTTCTTCTTGAAAACTCTGTCCTTTCTCCCTTACGGCAAACAACCGCAATAATTTTTTTTCTCTTCAATATGAATCAAGATGGGACGACAACAATGGATGGATGGTGGTGATGGTGACTGTGGCAGCGGAATATGACAATGAGGTGGATGACGGTGTTTGCGGATGCGGCGTGAATAAAACGTGACTAGAACTCGAAACTCTAAAAGACTAGACACTAGAAACCAGCAACTCGACACGCGATGCAATCGAAAATTCAACAATGCAAAAACTAAGTGATAATAGCGAAAAGGCTCAGACTGTTTGGGACACGGATGAACTAATCTAACTTTTTTTGGCTTTTCGTGGACTGTAGGTATGAATAATCTCACCGAGCAACCTGAAAACTGATACCACTTGATAGAGGCGGGGTGTCCCGATCTTTCGATGAGATGATAACTATCGATTTGGTGGAGACGACTTTGACGATCCGACTACAAACGTGTACGACGTTGCGCCTTAGCAATCGCTAAACCAACTCCGAGAGGTTATTGACCACGCCGGAGCACAATCAACCTGACCACGAAGGTCTATTCCTGCAAGCAATCGAAGAACAAGCAAGAATATGATAAAAGCAATCTGAATATTGCGAGTCTATATGAAGTATTGATAAATGTGGGGATCCGTAAGTGGTCTTGGTCTGGTCGTTGGACACAGACGAAGTACACAAAGTTGCAATGGCTAACTTTTAACTAAACAAATCCCAAGTCTAAAGGAAGCCTTAAGGGCTATATATATAGGGAAAAGAGAGGGGATTTTGTCCACCCTTGGCAAGGTGGGACTAAAACCCCTCCTACGTCGTTTCCCATACAATATGGACTCTAAAAATAGATTACATGGGCCTGGCCCAAAATAAGGTGGCGCAACACCAATAATAAGCTAGGGACGAAATTTATGAAAGGCCATCTTGTATATTTCGTCCATCTTCTTGTATGTCTCCATGGTGGCTTCAAAGTCCGGAAATCTCCACTTGAACCTCCGTTCTTGTTCTCTTTGCATGCACCTTCATCTCCGTGCTTGACCATGCTCCAATGTTCATCCTTCTTGTCCGTGCTAGGCCCTTCAATTGCAAGCAACACAAATGTATCTATGTTAGGCAGCATCATATTCTCATTAACACTAGAAACATTACCAAGAAACAAAAGTACCTGATAATTTAATTGGTGTATCTGAGCTCTAGCAACTGTTCCAAGAGGTAAAACAACAGGGGATATGGGTGTAACTGTGGTAGCCATGTCCTCATCAAAATCTGATCATGAACATACTACCTCCAAGCATCTTGAATTGGGCATCTCTATGGAGACCCCATGCACGCTGCATCCCTCTCTCAAACGCAAGCTTGACGAGGGGCCACGGGGAAAACGATTTGCCGACGACATCCCACTTCACCTCAATCTTTGTCCTTGGATCAGGATCATTAAACAGAAATCCAGCCGCCTCCTTTTCCGTCAGTGCCAGAGCCCCCATCTTCGCCGACAGGGACGCCACATCCTCCGAGGTCTTGCCGTCGGCCGGTGACTCTGAAGATCACCTGCTCGCCTTGTCTCCCGTCTCCCCCGCTTGCAATGGGGTTTGCTTCCGCGGAGTTGCCGCCATGGGAGGAGTCCTCCCTCCCTACTCGATGAAGACGCCATGAGCACCTCGTCTAGTAGGGTAGCCAAACGCAGGGCCAAACCAAGGCTACAGCGCAGTTGCCACGCCCCAGTTGCCCTGAAGATCACCGCCACCCAATGTTCAAAACCCTAAACCTAGGCACCACCTTCCGATCGCCCTCGCGATCGCCTCTCGGTCGCCCCTTAGATAAGAAACCTAGGCGTCCCATTAGATTAGTGTGCAAGGAGTACGCAATATTTGCAAAGATGAACATTTGAGAAATTACTCTTTAAAATCGCCTATCTCTTTTTTCCATCCATTACAATTCCATCAAATATCTATTTAATTCGGGTCTCTCTTTTCTATTAATTTTCCATCAATCTGGGGCGGTTGGCTGCGTATTATAATTGCCACCATGCATGCCAGAATTCTGGGTTCTTCTTTCCCACTAATTCCCTCCATCAACGGTGAGGTTGTGTGCCTATTTTTTAATCGGGTCTTTTTAGTTCTCCCAAGAGTTGCATCAATCCTGAATATTAGTTCCTTTCCTTCTTTTCAAGGACTTTCTTATAATTTCCCACGCACACGCTACCCATCGGGTCTTTTGATCTTCCAATAATTCCATCAATCGCGGATCTTTCATTAATCACTTTCCTTCCTTTTCAGGGCCTTCTTAATTATCCCATTAAAGCATGCAGCTGACCGCTTCCTTTTCAAGTCTCTTGGTTTTCTAGGGAAGAATGGGCCCATTGTTTACCCTCTTCTCCTTTTTAATCCTCAAGGCGACTTATTGATTTGAATTTATAGATGTATATAAATTGGTGTTATTGCGGGTAAAGACGCGAGGTGGTACTATATATAAAAAACTAAGACTATTGTTTTCACAATGGCGAGATAGGTCAGTTGGACCATGTAATTTTATCCAAACGAGGGTCGGGAGTTCGATTCTCGTTGTCACATCTTTTTTTGGCAGCAACTTATGCCTCGAGCGACGGTCCAACTTGCCCCATATGCGTGGCCTGAAGTACTTTATTTCGTGGACTGTTCAAGGTGACCGGACGTATGAGACGGGAGGATGCTCGATCGCCTGCTCGATCAGGCGACGTACAAAGCCTAAAATTAGTACCACCTCAGATATAAAAAATAATATGGGCAATATAGGTGAAAAACCTAAAAGCATAAATTCACGGGAAGAAGCGTATTGTGACGATGAACCCACGGAGTCAATCCGTGCTTTATTATTAGGGAAAGATTTTTTCTCTCAAATTTTGTTCCACAAAATGAATTCGGCTCCAAGCTGGTGACGATGGTGACGAATGACAATGCAGACGAATGTGATAATGTCGACAGCAGCGGCGAAGAAAATAAATGACAACATATGATGACAATGAAGTGGATGATGGTATGAGCGGACACAACATAAATAAACGTGAATAGAACTTGAAACTCTAAAAGACTAGACACTAAAACCAGCAACTCGACACATAATGCAACCAAAAGTTCAACAATGCAAAAACTAAGCAGTAATGGTGAAAAGGCTCATACTGTCCGGGACACTGATGAACTAATCGAACTTTTTTTGTGGATTTTCCTTGGACTCTAGGTATGAATAACATATGCAATCTAAAATATGAAAAATAGGAAATCTCACCGAGCAACCTAAAAACTGATACCAATTGATAGACGCGAGGGTTCCGATCTTTCGATGAGATGATAACTATCGATTTGGTGGAGACGACTTTGATGATCCGACTACAAACGTGCACGATGTTGCGCCTTAGCAATCGCTAAACCAACTCCGAGAGGTTATTGACCACACTGAAGCACGATCAACCTGACCACGAAGGTCTATTCCTGGAAGCAATCGAAGAACAAACAAGAATATGATAAAGCAATCTGAATATTGCGAATATATATGAAGTGTTGATAAAAGTGGGGTTCTAAAAGTGGTCTTCGTCTGGTCGTTGGACACAAATGAAGTACACAAAGTTGTAGGAATGGCTAACTTTTAACTAATTAAAACCCAAGTGCAGGATGCCTTAAGGGCTGTATTTATAGGGGAAAAGAGAGGGGATTTTGTCCACCCTTGGCAAGGTGGGACTAAAACATCTACTGAGTCCTTTGCCATATAATACGGACTCTCAAAATATCCTATGAAGTACTATTTTGAAATTACATGGGCCTGGACCACAAATAAGGTGACGCAACACCAATAATAAGCTATGGACGAAAATTATGAAAGGCCATCTTATATATTTCGTCCATCTTCCTGATGTCATCATGGTGGCTTCAAAGTGCGGAAATCTCCACTGGCACCTTCATTCTTGTTCTCTTCGCATGCGCCTTCATCTCCATGCTTGATCATGCCAATGTTCATCCTTCTTGTCCATGCTAGGCCCTTCAATTGTAAGAAACACAAATGTATCTAAGTTAGGCAGCATCATATTCTCATGAACATTAGAAACATTACCAAGAAACGAAAGTACCTGATAATTTAACTAGCGTGTGCGAGCCCTAGTAAACTGTCCAATGGGTATAGTAGCAAGGGTTATGGGTGTAACTGTGGTAGCCATGTCCTCATCACCAACAAACACACCGTGAAACAAGGTTACATCGGATGGAACTCCAAGAAGCTCGAGGAGAACAATCTATTGAATATCAGAGAGAGAGAGAGAGAGAGAGAGAGAGAGAGAGAGAGAGAAGCCATCTAGCTACTAGCTATGGACCCGTAGATCTATGGTGAACTACTCATGCATCATTGGTAGGGTGGCAAGGTTGATGTAGAGGCCCTCCATGATCGATTCCCCCTTTGACCGAGTACTGAAAAAGACCTCTAGATGGGATCACAGAAGAGCAGAATGTTCCGGTGGCAGAACAAGTTTTCAGGTGGCTCTCTGTTTGTTTCACAATATTTGAGAATTTATAGAAGTGGAGTTAGGTGAGATGGAGACACATGGGGCCCAAAAGGTAACAGGGCGCACCCTGTTGCCTTGTCGTCTCCTTGCTTCGTGTCTGGTCTCCTTCCGAAGCTTCTAGGGTCTCTTTTGTCTAGAAAAAATCGTCAAAACGTTTTGTAGCATTTGGACTCCGTTTGGTACTGATTTTCTGGAAAACCAGAAACAAGCAAAAAACAGCAACTGATACTAGGTACTGGGTTAAAGTATCCATGATTGATAATATAATGGCATGAAACAAAAAAAATTGTAGATACATTGGAGACGTATCAACATCCCCATACTTAATTCCTGCTCGTCCTCTAGTAGGTAAATGATAAAAGCATAATTTTTGATGTTGAATGCTACCAAACAAGCGTATCATGTCTTCTCTTCATGGTATAAATGTGGGGAAATGATGAATCAATAATATCAACATAATAATATCCATGAATGTAAGAAACATAATAATTATTTTTTCAAAATATACAATCCTTAACGAATGTTATCCCAACTCATTTTATCATCTTAGCATGGCATGACTCTGCCTTCACCACATACATATAAATCATGAGCACCCCGGTGTCCAAGAAGGCAATTGGATCGTACTTCTAATGCGCTTCAACATTTTCAAATTCATGCAATACATGAGCGTGAGCATTGGATATAACACTATAGGTGGAATAGAAAGTGGTGATAGTGATCAATAAGGGAAGTCAAAAAGGAAGGAAGTCTCGCATTGACAAGGTTAATCAACAGCAAATGGAGAGGCCCGTCAATCGATATCAAAGCGAGGGGTAGGTATTGTCATGCAACGGATGCACTAAGAGCTATAAGTATATGAAAGCTCAATGGACACTAAGTGGGTGTGCATCCAACTTGCTTGCTCATGAAGACTCGGGAATTTCAGGAAGCTCATCATCGGAATATACAACCCAAGTCATATAACAAAAAAACCACTAGTATATGAATGTGATAACTCAGCAGACTCTCTATATAAAGTAATCATAACCCACAAGTATAGGGGATCGTGATAGGCTTCGAGGATAGTATTTCACCCAAATTTATTGATTTGACACAACGGGAGCCAAAGAATATTTGCAAGTATGTCACAGCCCTAGCATTAGCCTTTGCTTGTCATTGCATAATCATCCACGCATCTTGTTTAAATTTTTGAAACTAGAAATGGGGATTGACCAAACCTTAGCACCCCTTTGAATTACCAGGATTAGCTAAAATATTTTTCAATGAACCCAAAATCCCTTGAGAAAAGTTCATCATTTTTGAATTAGTTTAAAACCTCTGCAAAAAATGGTGCACATTTTTCGAGGTCATTCTGGATTTTTTAATTAAACCATATGGTATTTGAATTGGGGCATTTAAATCCTATAGTTATTTTAAATGCTGCAAATATTCTGAAAGTTAGTGAGGGCCTTTGAAATAATTCATAGAGGTCGCATAGAAAGTTTCTAGAAATCATATACCAAGTTCCAGAATTATAAAAATAGAAACAGGAAATAAATAAGAGAAGAGAGAGACAGTGCTCACGTGTGCGGCCCAGCACTGTAGCAGGCCCAGCCCACAACGCCATTGTCTTCAACCTCGTGCCATTAAGCACGAGGGCGTGTGGCCCACGCGCGCATGCACACGCCCTGCCACCTCCTGCCTGCCTGTTCCCCCTTGAGCTCCCTCAGAATGCCATAAAGCTCCCTCGGCCATCTCTCACTCTCCCTCGTCCCCATCTTCTCCCCTGGTTCTCTCCCTCACACGCACCAAGCACAACCGTTGCCGCCGCTCGTTGTTGCCGCGGCCATTGCCACTGCCTCGCCCTGACACCGTGTCCACAAGCTCCACCACATCGCTCTCTTCCTCCTCGACGAGTCACATGATGCCGGATGCACTGCAGCGATGTCTTCGCCCTCTTCTTTATCCATGGGTCGGCATGATCACCATCGCCACCCCGCTCGCTTCAATGCCTCCTCGAGCTTGCCATCAGCCCCTCTCGAACCGTCCTGAGAATCTACTCCGAATCCCTCTCTAGCCCCTCGCTTTTGCACACTGGGGTTTATTCATACTTGAGTTTATCTTGTCTACATCATGTCATCTTGCTTAAAGAAATTAGTCTGTTTTCCATGAACTTAATACACTAGATGCATGCTAGATAGCGGTCGATGTGTGGAGTAATAGTAGTAGATGAAGGCCGAAGCCGGTCTACTAATCATGGACGTGATCCCTATATACATGATAATTGCCTTGGATATCATCATAATTATTTGCTTTTCTGTCAATTTCCTAACAGTAATTTGTTTACCCACCGTATGCTATTTTCTCGAGAAAAGCCTCCAGTGAAAACTACGGCCCCTAGGTCTATTTTCGATCAATATTAAAACCAAAATGCCTTAATGCAATTTTATTTTATTTATTTCATTATATATTTTAGTTAGATCTTGTCGTGGCTAGACTACATCGGCATTACTCCAAAGAGGAAGGGATGATGCGGCACAGCTACAGTAAGTATTTCCCTCAGTTGTGAAACCAAGTTATCAAGACAGTAGGAGAACCAAACAACACTATGTATATGGTACCTGCACACGAAGAACAAATACTTGCAACCCGACGCCTAAGAGGGGTTGTCAATCCCTCCTCGGGAAAAAGATAGATTGGTTTGTATGAGTTTGGGTAAATAGATCTCACAAAAACACAAAATAAAATAAGTAAAGAAAAATTGTAGCAAGGTATTTTTGGGTTTTTGGAATAATAGATCTGACAACAAATGCGGCAAAAAATAGATCGAAAAGCAAATATGATAAAAGATAGACCCGGGGGCCGTAAATTCCACTAGTGGCTTCTCTCGAGAAAATAGCAAATGGTTGGTAAACAAATTACTGTTGGGCAATTGATAGAAGAAATAATTATGACGATATCCAAGGCAATGATCAATATATAGGCATCATGTCAAAGATTAGTAGACCGACTTTGATGAGGACATCAATACAATTGTTACACCCACAGCCCCTGCTGCTATACATACTGGACCAATTACTAGAGCTCGTGCACGCCAACTAAATTACCAGGTACTTTCGTTTCTTGGTAATGATTCTAGTGTTCATGAGAATATGATGCTGCCTAAATTGGATACATTTGTTTTGCTTACAAATGAAGGGCCTAGCTTGGAGAAGGATGAACATTGGAGCAAGAACAAGCATGGAGATGATGGCATGCGCAAGGGAAACAAGAACGAAGTTACAAGTGATGATTTCAGGACTTTGAAGCCACCATAATGGGTGCATGAAGCCTTGGACGAAATATACAAGATGCCACTTCATAAATTTCGTCCCGAGGCTATTTTAGGTGATGCGTCACCTTTTTATTGGGCCAGGCCCATGTAATTTCGAAATACATAAGTATAGGCTATTTTTAGAGTCCGTATGTGTGGGGAAACAAGAGATAGGGTTGATTTCGGACTCCTCCACCAAGGGCCACGAAATTCCCCCCCTCTTCCTCCATATATACAGCCCTTAGGGCATCGTTTAGACTTTGGGTTTTGTTTAGATTAAAAGTTCGCCATAGCTGCAACTTCGCGTACTTCGTTTGTGTTCAACGACCAGACAAAGGCGTCACAGAACCCCACCTTGATCAATAAAGCTTTCATCTTATATTCGCAATATCCAGATTGCAATCTTAGTTTCTTGCTTGTTCTTCGTTTGCTTGCAGGAAACAGACCCTCGTGGTCAGGTTGATCGTGCTCCGGCGTGGTCAATAACCTCTCGGAGTTGGTTTAGCGATTGCTAAGGCGCGACGTCCTCGCACGTTCGTAGTCGGATCGTCAAAGTCGACTTCCACCAAAGCGATATCCATCATCTCATCGAAAGACGGGACACCTCCGCCTCTATCAAGTGGTATCAGATTTCCAGGTTGCTCGGTGAGATTTTACAGTTTTTCGTAGTTTAGATCGAGTCTGTTCTTCATACCTACAGTCCACGAAAAAGCCACAAAAAAAATTAGGGTTAGTTCATCATATCTGAACCAATCTGAGCCTTTGCATAATCTTTTTAGGGTTTTGCTTTGTTGAATTTGCGGTTGCATCGTCGTGTCTAGTTGCTGGTCTTAGAGTCTAGTCTTTTAGAGTTTCGAGTTCTGGTCATAAGTTGTCACGCCGCCGCCGCACCATCATCATCGCCCCTGCCATCTACCACCACCGCACCGAATCCGTATCCATATACCACCACCAATCCGTGTCCATATACCACCACCGATCCATATCCATATACTACCACCGCTACCACCACCGCTGCCATATACCACCACCATATATCCACCACCAATCCGAGTTCCTTGCTTATTAGGTTTACCTCGAACAAAGAAGGGGAGGGATAGCATATTTGTTGTCGTGGATAGATTCTCGAAAATGGCACACTTTATACCATGTCATAAAAGCGATGATGCTGTTAATGTTGCTGATTTGTTCTTTTGTGAAATTATTCGCTTGCATGGTGTGCCAAATACTATTGTTTCAGATCGTGATACTAAATTTCTTAGCCACTTTTGGAGATGTTTATGGGCTAAGTTGGGGACTAAACTGCTTTTTAGTACTACTTGTCACCCCCAAACTGATGGACAAACTGAAGTAGTCAATAGAACGTTGTCTACTATGCTTAGGGCTGTTTTGAAGAATAATAAGAAAATGTGGGAGGAATGCTTGCCTCATATTGAATTTGCTTATAATCGTTCATTGCATTCTACTACTAAGATGTGCCCTTTCGAAGTTGTGTATGGTTTCCTACCTCGTGCACCTATTGATTTGTTGCCTCTTCCATCTTCGGAGAAGGTTAATTTTGATGCTAAACAACGTGCTGAATTGATTTTAAAAATGCATGAGTGAACTAAGGAAAACATTGAGCGCATGAATGCTAAATATAAACTTGCTGGAGATAAGGGTAGAAAACATGTTGTGTTTGCACCTGGAGATCTTGTTTGGTTACATTTGCGTAAGGATAGATTTCCTGATTTGCGCAAATCAAAGTTAATGCCACGTGCTGATGGTCCCTTTAAGGTGTTAGAGAAAATAAATGATAATGCATATAAACTTGAGCTGCCTGCAGATTTTGGGGTTAGTCCCACTTTTAACATTGCAGATTTGAAGCCTTATTTGGGTGAGGAAGATGAACTTCTGTCGAGGACGACTTCATTTCAAGAAGGGGAGGATGATGAGGACATCAATACAATTGTTACACCCACAGCCCCTGCTGCTATACATACTGGACCAATTACTAGAGCTCGTGCACGCCAACTAAATTACCAGGTACTTTCGTTTCTTGGTAATGATTCTAATGTTCATGAGAATATGATGCTGCCTAAATTGGATACATTTGTTTTGCTTACAAATGAAGGGCCTAGCTTGGAGAAGGATGAACATTGGAGCAAGAACAAGCATGGAGATGACGGCATGCGCAAGGGGAACAAGAACGGAGTTACAAGTGATGATTTCAGGACTTTGAAGCCACCATAATGGGTGCATGAAGCCTTGGACGAAATATACAAGATGCCACTTCATAAATTTCGTCCCGAGGCTATTTTAGGTGCTGCGTCACCTTATTATTGGGCCAGGCCCATGTAATTTCGAAATACATAAGTATAGGCTATTTTTAGAGTCCGTGTGTGTGGGGAAACAAGAGATAGGGTTGATTTCGGACCCCTCCACCAAGGGCCACGAAATTCCCCCCCTCTTCCTCCATATATACAGCCCTTAGGGCATCGTTTAGACTTTGGGTTTTGTTTAGATTAAAAGTTCGCCATAGCTGCAACTTCGCGTACTTCGTTTGTGTTCAACGACCAGACAAAGGCGTCACAGAACCCCACATTGATCAATAAAGCTTTCATCTTATATTCGCAATATCCAGATTGCAATCTTAGTTTCTTGCTTGTTCTTCGTTTGCTCGCAGGAAACAGACCCTCGTGGTCAGGTTGATCGTGCTCCGGCGTGGTCAATAACCTCTCGGAGTTGGTTTAGCGATTGCTAAGGCGCGACGTCCTCGCACGTTCGTAGTCGGATCGTCAAAGTTGACTTCCACCAAAGCGATATTCGTCATCTCATCGAAAGATCGGGACCCTCGCCTCTATCAAGTGGTATCAGATTTCCAGGTTGCTCGGTGAGATTTTACAGTTTTTCGTAGTTTAGATCGAGTCTGTTCTTCATACCTACAGTCCACGAAAAAGCCACAAAAAAAATTAGGGTTAGTTCATCATATCCGAACCAATCTGAGCCTTTGCATAATCTTTTTAGGGTTTTGCTTTGTTGAATTTGCGGTTGCATCGTCGTGTCTAGTTGCTGGTCTTAGAGTCTAGTCTTTTAGAGTTTCGAGTTCTGGTCATAAGTTGTCACGCCGCCGCCGCACCATCATCATCACCCCTGCCATCTACCACCACCGCTTATCCGCCACCGCTTCGAATCCGTATCCATATACCACCACAGCTGTCATATACCACCACCGCTGCCATCTACCACCATATATCCACCACCAATCCGAGTTCTTGTCATATTAGGTTTGTTTTCGAGATCCATCTAGATTCCGATTCGTGTTTCCTTGCCGGAGTAGGTTTCGAAAAAAAAAACAGCGTTTAGGCCCAAAATTTTTCGAAAACGCATTTTTCGAAAAAATTTCTGGCTATCCTATTTTTAGGTGTTTCTGAGTGTTTTGAGACAGGTGCCATTATAGGAAGTTTTTTTTGACCCGTTTCCAGTTTTTGGGTCCGGACAGTCAAAAAAAAAATTGGTCAAAAAAATTTTTCGTGCCCATCCTGTCAGTTTGAGCTAAGAAGAGTTTTGAGACACTCGCCATTATAGTGATTTTTCGCAAAAAAAAAAGAAAACAGCGCAAAAAAAAAAGAGCGCAAAAAAAAAAGAGCGAAAAAAAAAATTCCAGAGTGTGCTTTTCCCTTGTTTACGTGCCGCGCCGTGATTTTGTTAGTGTTCTAGGCTCGCGTCTCTAGCACAGTCTAGCCTAGGACCAGCACAGTACCGTCGTTGAGCGTTTATTCAACTTTGCATCTCTGAATTGATTATTGCTGACCCTTTTTGCTACCATATTATAAGCCTTCCCAGCTCCACATACATCTACGTCATGCGTTTGACTCTCCCTGGTAATCGCTCTATCCAAGCTTTGAGAGTTTTTGACTACAACGGTTGCCGATCACCGCCTGCTGCTGGGTAAGAACTGGTAAGAATTTGAGATTTGCTTGACGGATTTGTGACACCCACCACCACCACTTGTTCGTAGTCTGTAGGACCATATTCTTGTGTGTTTCTATTACTGCTAACCATGCCAGGATCACAAGCCGACGAGATTGACTGGGATAATTTATCGAACAAGGAGCTTCATGATAAGTTTCAGCAAATGATGACTGAACAGGTGCAAGATGTGCTGAACAATTTTGAAGAGGCCATGGAGAAGATCACTGGCTTTGAGAAGATGTTCGAAACAAAGCTCGATAACAAGTTTAATGAATTGCTCGCGCGTCTTCCACCACCACCACCCGCTGTAGCTAACACACCTCTCCAACAACAACAACAACAACGACTACCTCCACGTCGCGAAGCAGACCTCCGCCGAGCAAGCCGTGTTCCTCTTGCGTTTGGCCAAACTGTTGGTGCTGCTGTTGATACTTCTGTGGCTCCTGCTGCTGATGCGGAGGAGGATGCTTATGTGGGAGACTATGAGGATGAGGTTGATCAAAATCAACACTACGTGCAGCCACCTGTACCACCACCAGCAGGTCGACCTCAGGTATATATTCGTAATGGTAGGCCTGCACCACCACCTCAGGTACGAGATGATGTCCATATTCCTAAACTGAAATTGAATATTCCACCATTTGAGGGTAGATATGTTCCTGATATATATCTTACTTGGGAGTTAGAAACTGAACAACGATTTACATGTTTACAATATCCTGAGGAGAGACGAGTTGCTGCTGCCGTTTGTGCTTTCACTAGTTTTGCATGTGTATGGTGGTCTGAACATTGTAGATTATATCCTATTCCAACTACTTGGGCTGCTTTGAAAACTGCTATGCGTACGCGTTGGGTTCCACCATATTGTCAACGTGAATTGCTTCAAAAATTGCAGCGTTTAAGACAAGGGAAAAATTCTGTAGAAGAATATTATCAGGAATTAAAAACTGGCATGATTAGATGTGGTATTGTTGAGGAGAATGAAGCTATGCTTGCACGTTTTCTGGGTGGATTAAATAGAGAGATTCAGACCATTCTAGACTATAAGGAGTATACTAATATCACTCGTTTATTCCATCTTGCTTGTAAAGCTGAACGTGAAGTGCAGGATCGACAAGCATTGGGGCGAACTAACTTTTCTGCAGGCCGACCTTCATCATGGACACCACGTGCATCTTCTACTTCAACTGCACCAGCACCTCCATCCGGTGCCACCTCCAGCCGTGATACAAGAAAACAGGCACAACCACCATTATCTGCCAAGAGCGCACCTGCGGGGCCTGCACAGCGTTCTTCTTCTTCCATGGCATCAACAGGGCACACAAGTGATATTATTTGTCGTCGTTGTAAGGGAGGAGGTCATTATGGGAGAGAATGCAAATCTCCGCGTGTGATGATTGCTACCGCGGATGGTGGATATGAGTCCGCTAGTGACTATGATGAGGAGACTTTGGCTCTTATTACACGTGAAGAACATGGTGGAGATGATTCTGATCATGAGACGCAAGGACTACGTTGATAATTTGACTTTGCCATGTGATCAAACAACTGAAATACCAACAATTTTGAGTGCACCCATTGAATTAACTATTGATGCAAAAGAACCAATGTTTAATCATTTTGATATGACCTCTAATCTTGGTGATGATTCTGTGTTGAATGACTTATTGCATGTTCGCTTATTTAAGCATGTTGTAGCATGTAAATTTGATGCAAGTAAGGTTTATTCACCAATGTTGGGATGGTTTAATGATGAACATTGTCAATCTTTTGAAATGAATAAGAGCTTCACTTATATGTGCAAACTGAGTTGCAATATTTTCATGCCTTCTACTTCTTGTGCTAATTTTTTGGCTTTAGATTTTATGAACTATGCAAGTTACTCATCTATTCATGTGTCATATATGCAAAAATCAAGGGAAGTAAAAATGGATGACATATACATATACAACATGTACACCTTGTCTCTTTTGTTAGCCACATTTCAGATTAAGCAACGCCTAGGACGGCTTTATTTTCAAGAAGGGGAGGATGATGAGGACATGACTACCTTGGATATGACCAAAAATATTGCATATATGCATATTTGTCAGGTGATTTCTAGTGCAAACTATTCAATAATCTATTTATGTTATCCAGAACAAAAATACTTCACACACTTTTGTGTTTTGTCTAATTGCAGGTGTATGGGACATTTGTACAATCCACATATGAAGATAAGGAAGAAAGAGATGTTTATTTGCTGTCCAAAAAGTTCTCTCACGTCACTTTTGGCCCAAGAGAAGATAGAGTCCAAGTCTCTCACGTTCTGGATTCAGATTCGGACTGCACAGACACACCTGACTCAAAACGCACACAAATTTTTCATACGGACTCCGAATTGGGTGATTCTTTTTTTGTTGGAAACTAGATTTCGTGCACTTTCCAACCCAATTGGAATCACCTTCAAATTCGTCCGGAGCGTCGAGTTGTGGACGAAACAATCTGATGCTGCAGCAGAATCCGAGTCAAACTACAAGTCCAAAGGTGTTACATCACCTCCACTTGGGCCCATGAGCCTTGTACGACCTAGGGTTAGTTTTAGGCTGCCTTGGGACGTCCTCCCACCTCCTTGGCCGCCACCCCTTGCTCCTATATAAGTAGATCCATCTAGTAGATTTTTTCTTGGGATTTGTTTAGTTAAAAGTTAGCCATTGCAACTTCGTGTGCTTCGTTTGTGTCCAACGACCAGACCAAGACCACTTTTCGGATCCCCACCATTATTAATACTTCATACATATTCGCGATATTCAGATTGCTTTTATCATATTCTTGCTTGTTCTTCGATTGCTTGCAGGAATAGACCTTCGTGGTCAGGTTGATCGTGCTCCGGCGTGGTCAATAACCTTTCGGAGTTGGTTTAGCGATTGCTAAGGCACAACGTCATTGCACGTTTGTAGTCGGATCGTCAAAGTCGTCTCCACCAAATCGATAGTTATCATCTCATCGAAAGATCGGGACACCCCGCCTCTATCAAGATATGTTCCTGATATATATCTTACTTGGGAGTTAGAAACTAAACAACGATTTACATGTTTACAATATCCTGAGGAGAGACGAGTTGCTGCTGCCGTTTGTGCTTTCACTAGTTTTGCATGTGTATGGTGGTCTGAACATTGTAGATTATATCCTATTCCAACTACTTGGGCTGCTTTGAAAATTGCTATGCGTACGCGTTGGGTTCCACCATATTATCAACGTGAATTGCTTCAAAAATTGCAGCGTTTAAGACAAGGGAAAAATTCTGTAGAAGAATATTATCAGGAATTACAAACTGGCATGATTAGATGTGGTATTGTTGAGGAGAATGAAGCTATGCTTGCACGTTTTCTGGGTGGATTAAATAGAGAGATTCAGACCATTCTAGACTATAAGGAGTATACTAATATCACTCGTTTATTCCATCTTGCTTGTAAAGCTGAACGTGAAGTGCAGGATCGACAAGCATTGGGGCGAACTAACTTTTCTGCAGGCCGACCTTCATCATGGACACCACGTGCATCTTCTACTTCAACTGCACCAGCACCTCCATCCGGTGCCACCTCCAGCCGTGATACAAGAAAACAGGCACAACCACCATTATCTGCCAAGAGCGCACCTGCGGGGCCTGCACAGCGTTCTTCTTCTTCCATGACATCAACAGGGCACACAAGTGATATTATTTGTCGTCGTTGTAAGGGAGGAGGTCATTATGCGAGAGAATGCAAATCTCCGTGTGTGATGATTGCTACCGCGGATGGTGGATATGAGTTCGCTAGTGACTATGATGAGGAGACTTTGGCTCTTATTACACGTGAAGAACATGGTGGAGATGATTCTGATCATGAGACGCAATACATGGCTCCTGAAGACGCTGACAGGTATGAATGTTTAGTTGCTCAACGTGTTTTGAGTGTGCAGGTCACACAAGCTGAGCAAAATCAGAGGCACAATTTGTTCCATACCAAGGGAGTTGTGAAGGAACGTTCTGTGCGCGTCATCATAGACGGAGGGAGCTGCAACAACTTGGCTAGCATGGAGATGGTGGAGAAGCTTGCTCTCACCACAAGACCACATCCACATCCTTACTACATCCAATGGTTCAACAACAGCGGCAAGGTTAAGGTAACACGTACTGTTCGTGTGCATTTTAGTATCTCTACATATGCTGATTATGTTGATTGTGATGTGGTACCTATGCAAGCATGTTCCTTATTACTTGGTAGACCATGGCAATTTGATAAAAATTCTGTACACCATGGTAGAAACAATCACTATACTCTTGTTCATAAGGATAAAAATATTACTTTGCTTCCTATGACTCCTGATTCCATTTTGAAAGATGATATTAATAGAGCTAATAAAGCACAACAGGAGAAGAATAAGAGTGAAAATCAGATTGTGGCAAAAGAATTTGAGCAACAAATGAAGCCTAATAATAAACCATCTAGTGTTGCTTCTGAAATTGAATTGAAAAGTGCATGTTTATTTGCCACCAAATCTGATATTGATGAGCTAGATTTCAGCAAATCTGTTTGCTATGTTTTTGTGTGCAAAGAGGCATTATTTTCATTCGAGAACGTGCCTTCCTCTTTGCCTCCTGCTGTCACTAACATTTTACAGGAGTTCGCTGACGTTTTTCCACAAGACGTGCCACCGGGATTACCGCCTATTCGAGGGATTGAGCATCAGATTGACTTAATTCCCGGTGCTTCACTGCCAAACCGTGCACCATACCGTACCAATCCAGAGGAGACGAAGGAGATTATGCGTCAAGTACAAGAGCTTCTCGACAAAGGTTATATACGCGAATCCCTTAGTCCTTGTGCTGTTCCTATTATTCTAGTGCCGAAAAAGGATGGTACATCACGTATGTGTGTTGATTGTAGAGGCATTAATAATATTACTATTCGTTATCGTCATCCTATTCCTAGGCTAGGTGATATGCTTGATGAATTGAGTGGCTCTACAATATTCTCCAAAGTTGATTTGCGTAGTGGCTACCATCAAATTCGTATGAAATTGGGAGATGAATGGAAAACAGCATTTAAAACTAAGTTTGGATTATATGAGTGGTTAGTCATGCCTTTTGGGTTAACTAATGCACCTAGTACTTTCATGAGATTAATGAACGAAGTTTTACGTGCTTTCATTGGACGATTTGTGGTAGTCTATTTTGATGATATACTGATTTATAGCAGATCTTTGGAAGAACATTTGGAACATTTACGTGTTGTTTTTATTGCTCTACGTGATGCACGTTTGTTTGGTAACCTTGGGAAGTGCACCTTTTGCACCGACCGAGTATCTTTTCTTGGCTATGTTGTTACTCCACAGGGAATTGAAGTTGATAAAGCCAAGATTGAAGCTATTGAGAGTTGGCCGCAGCCCAAAACGGTCACACAAGTGAGGAGTTTTCTTGGCCTCGCTGGATTCTATAGGCGTTTTGTGAGAGATTTCAGCACGATTGCTGCACCTCTCAATGAGCTTACAAAGAAAGATGTGCCTTTTCTTTGGGGTACCGCACAGGAAGAAGCCTTCACGGTATTGAAAGATAAGTTGACACATGCTCCTTTACTCCAACTTCCTGATTTTAATAAGACTTTTGAGCTTGAATGTGATGCTAGTGGAATTGGATTAGGAGGTGTGTTATTACAAGATGGCAAACCTGTTGCATACTTTTCTGAAAAATTGAGTGGGCCTAGTCTGAATTATTCTACTTATGATAAAGAATTATATGCTCTTGTTCGGACTTTAGAAACATGGCAACATTATTTATGGCCCAAAGAATTTGTTATACATTCTGATCATGAATCATTGAAACATATTAAAAGTCAAGCTAAACTGAATCGTAGACATGCTAAATGGGTTGAATTCATTGAGACTTTCCCTTATGTCACTAAACACAAGAAGGGAAAAGAAAATGTTATTGCTGATGCTTTGTCTCGTCGCTATACTATGCTTTCACAACTTGACTTCAAAATATTTGGTTTGGAGACCATCAAAGATCAATATGTGCATGATGCTGATTTTAAAGATGTAATGCATAATTGTAAAGAAGGAAGAATGTGGAACAAGTTTGTTGTTAACGATGGATTTGTGTTTCGTGCTAACAAGCTATGCATTCCAGCTAGCTCCGTTCGTCTTTTGTTGTTGCAGGAGGCGCATGGAGGAGGATTAATGGGACACTTTGGCGTGAAGAAGACGGAGGACGTACTTGCTACACATTTCTTTTGTCCAAAGATGAGACGGGATGTTGAGCGTTTTGTTGCTCGCTGCACTACATGTCAAAAAGCTAAGTCACGCCTCAATCCTCATGGTTTATATATGCCTTTGCCTGTACCTAGTGTTCCTTGGGAGGATATATCTATGGACTTTGTTTTAGGTTTACCTCGAACAAAGAAGGGGAGGGATAGCATATTTGTTGTCGTGGATAGATTCTCGAAAATGGCACACTTTATACCATGTCATAAAAGCGATGATGCTGTTAATGTTGCTGATTTGTTCTTTCGTGAAATTATTCGCTTGCATGGTGTGCCAAATACTATTGTTTCAGATCGTGATACTAAATTTCTTAGCCACTTTTGGAGATGTTTATGGGCTAAGTTGGGGACTAAACTGCTTTTTAGTACTACTTGTCACCCCCAAATTGATGGACAAACTGAAGTAGTCAATAGAACGATGTCTACTATGCTTAGGGCTGTTTTGAAGAATAATAAGAAAATGTGGGAGGAATGCTTGCCTCATATTGAATTTGCTTATAATCGTTCATTGCATTCTACTACTAAGATGTGCCCTTTTGAAGTTGTGTATGGTTTCCTACCTCGTGCACCTATTGATTTGTTGCCTCTTCCATCTTCGGAGAAGGTTAATTTTGATGCTAAACAACGTGCTGAATTGATTTTAAAAATGCATGAGTTAACTAAGGAAAACATTGAGCGCATGAATGCTAAATATAAACTTGCTGGAGATAAGGGTAGAAAACATGTTGTGTTTGCACCTGGAGATCTTGTTTGGTTACATTTGCGTAAGGATAGATTTCCTGATTTGCGCAAATCAAAGTTAATGCCACGTGCTGATGGTCCCTTTAAGGTGTTAGAGAAAATAAATGATAATGCGTATAAACTTGAGCTGCCTGCAGCTTTTGGGGTTAGTCCCACTTTTAACATTGCAGATTTGAAGCCTTATTTGGGTGAGGAAGATGAACTTCCGTCGAGGACGACTTCATTTCAAGAAGGGGAGGATGATGAGGACATCAATACAATTGTTACACCCACAGCCCCTGCTGCTATACATACTGGACCAATTACTAGAGCTCGTGCACGCCAACTAAATTACCAGGTACTTTCGTTTCTTGGTAATGATTCTAATGTTCATGAGAATATGATGCTGCCTAAATTGGATACATTTGTTTTGCTTACAAATGAAGGGCCTAGCTTGGAGAAGGATGAACATTGGAGCAAGAACAAGCATGGAGATGATGGCATGCGCAAGGGAAACAAGAACGAAGTTACAAGTGATGATTTCAGGACTTTGAAGCCACCATAATGGGTGCATGAAGCCTTGGACGAAATATACAAGATGCCACTTCATAAATTTCGTCCCGAGGCTATTTTAGGTGCTGCGTCACCTTATTATTGGGCCAGGCCCATGTAATTTCGAAATACATAAGTATAGGCTATTTTTAGAGTCCGTATGTGTGGGGAAACAAGAGATAGGGTTGATTTCGGACTCCTCCACCAAGGGCCACGAAATTCCCCCCCTCTTCCTCCATATATACAGCCCTTAGGGCATTGTTTAGACTTTGGGTTTTGTTTAGATTAAAAGTTCGCCATAGCTGCAACTTCGCGTACTTCGTTTGTGTTCAACGACCAGACAAAGGCGTCACAGAACCCCACCTTGATCAATAAAGCTTTCATCTTATATTCGCAATATCCAGATTGCAATCTTAGTTTCTTGCTTGTTCTTCGTTTGCTTGCAGGAAACAGACCCTCGTGGTCAGGTTGATCGTGCTCCGGCGTGGTCAATAACCTCTCGGAGTTGGTTTAGCGATTGCTAAGGCGCGACGTCCTCGCACGTTTGTAGTCGGATCGTCAAAGTCGACTTCCACCAAAGCGAAATCCACCATCTCATCGAAAGACGGGACACCTTTGCCTCTATCAGTCTTGCTCGAAAATAATCGTCTTTACTTGCAATAACACCAGTCTATATTGCAAGTAAACACGTGGGACCATAATAGCATATATAGTCCTGTAAAAAATAGATTCAAATTTATCTCATCCATTCCAAAATAATCATAGTTATAGGATTTTAAAGTGTCAAAACTTCCAAAAGAAGCACATAATTTAGTGAGGTCTTCAGACATACAATGTCAAATTTAACGCTGTCTATTTAGGTTAATCCTCAAAGTTCAAGAGTACTCTAAACGTGAATGCTTCTATTTCAAAATTTCGAACGAAGTGCCAAAAGAGCCTCTACTCGCCCGAAACCGCGTGAGACCAATGCTTGGTAGAAGGAAATTACTTTTCTAACTCCGCCCCGTGAAACCTACCGGCCCAACATCCAAAGGTCTAAACCGGTGTAGGTTTGTAGCTTCATCTAGAGGCCATGCAACCGCCTCCGAAAAACATTCATACACAATGGCCACCTAAGCACACATGCGCTCGGCCGAAATCTCTCCCGCCCACTAGTTGGGACACCTGGGATTACCATCCTACCCCCGGCCCACAGTAGGACCGAAATTTAGGAGGGGGCCAAAGTTTGTACTTTCCCCAAATTTCAAACAAGTGTGTCCCATATGTTCAGAAAACCAAAAACAAGTGCGTCTCAGACCGAAACAAGGTTCTACCTTAGCTCCCCTCGCCAGACCCCCTCCCACGTCCGATTCCCCATTCATACTCCGTGGGCACCAAAACTACCTCCCCACCAGCCGCGAAACCCTGGTGTCCTCCTTCCGCAACCCCATCCCACCCATCAGTCGCCGCCCTCCTCGATCACGCCAGAGCCGATACCCCGACGTCATTGTCCACCGCAACCGCAATGTCCTCCACGGCTAGTAGTTGAATCCGAGACCGAGAGGCCTCCGGGACGCCTACGTGCTCCGTACCAGAGCCAGTTCAACCATGCTGTCATGCGCCTCATCGCTCCCGCTCCAACTTTGCCACCGTCCACCACACCAGAGCTGTTCTCGCTATCCTTCGCCGCCTCGGATATGCTTCCCCTCCGCCGACAGACGGCCACCGCAACACATTCAACAATTTTGCCATGGGTTCGTCCAAGGATCCACCCTCCTCCAAAACATCGGTTCCCTTGGTAAAAAAGAAAATCGTCGCGACATTTGGAGGACAGAGCACTGGCAACCGGAATGGTACTCCTCTTTCCTTATTCAGACAAATCTTACGTGTCAGCTTGCATAGTATTCATCACATAGAAGACACTAGTTGACCGCTTCTTCCTGATACTAGATGTTCCTAGTAACTCACGATGCACAAGGTTTCTCCTCATATACTATTTCACCTTAGCTAGAGGTCCGTCGCCTCCCTGGATTTCAATTCCTGGTCAGTTGATTCCCAATTAAAGGAAGCATTCCCCGGTGTAACAGTTGCTAGTCCGCCTATTACGCCTGGTAAGCAGTGCCTGGGTGTTTATCTTAGGGGTGTGTGGGGCCTAGGAGCTGCTGGCGCCCGATCTGGAGGTCGGCCGGGCTTAAAGGGATGACCGGGGGCGCTGCCAAGCATGGCGGTGGTGTGAGGTCGAGGAGGGCGGGGTGTCGGAGGCAGGGGTCTGGGCCGGTGGTCGCCGATGGTTCAAGAAAGATCGTCAACCGTGACTGGCGGGAGGTAGACGAAGGCCATCTACCCGTTCCTTGTAGATCGAACGGTTCATAAAAAAAAATCAACTGACCTATTTATATTTAGTCGACTGTTATATTGATAGGACCACATGTGGTGGTGTGCTGGAGGAGTACCTGCATTTCACAGCCATCCCTGTGCTCATATATTACAAAATCATGCGGACTAGAATCTAATTTTGTTTGCCATGCAATGTTGTAGAGCTATCATATGTCTCATGTCATTTATTTTTCAGCCACCTGCTATCTGCTACTTTTACAGTGCATTAGATCTGCACACACTTCACCCGTACTCTCACTATTGTTTTTTATGCATGGGTATTTCAAACTTTGCCAACTGGTTGATAGAAGCACGAAATAAAAGAGAGAAGCAGCTCCAACTTTCTTCGGGCTTAGGCAAGACATATTTCAGCGTCATAAAGTGTGCAGTGTCAGCAGATGGAGACGTTAAAAGTAGCTCTGGAGTTGATGATCTCGCTCGCCATGAACCACCATCCCAGGTGCTTGCTTTAACTTCGTTGTGTCATATGTGGTTGCATGTTGCATATGGTGTCTAGCTTGTATTGCTTCCCATTTGGTTAAATTGCATCTACTTTGCTTACACATTATACCTTTCACTATGACATGCCTTCCTGTATTTGGTACACACTAGTACATATGTCTATTAACCATGTTCTGACATGAAACTAATGTTCTTGTCTATTAACCATCAAGACCTCCTCCCGGAGAAGAACGGTTCCTTTGTATCCTTACATTTGTTGATTGTGGATCATGTGTTACTCTTTGTGTTCGGTGATCTAGCACTTGTGTGATTGATTCCTTGTCGGTTTCGTGATTCCCCTTGTTTTCTCCGTGTTTCCCCTTTGTGCTTCCGCGTGTTCTTCGTGATTCCCCGTAGGGTCCACTCCAAACGTGAAAGATCGTCGCCATAGGGTTCCGCCCTACATCATCTTGGTATCATGAGCCACATTGATCACGTTTTTGGAGCCCCTACCCCGTGTTTTCTAGCTTGATCTTGTTGTTTTCGTCCTAAATCCAAAAATCCCCACCAAAAATAGCCCAATTTTTTTTTTGATTTGTTGGTTTGATGATGTTTTGTTGATTTTGATCCGTGGATTTGCTTGGTTTCAAGTGGATCTAGCATTCCCCCAAGTTTCCCCTCTTCCCATCCACGAAATCCATCCAATTTTGCCCCCGAAATCATCCATTTCCGCCCCAAAATCGCGCCCCGATTCGATCTGTGACGAATCCCGACACGAGCGGTACAACCGCCCCTCCAAGAGGTACCACCGCTGAGTACCACAAGCGGTACTACTGCCCCTCCGAGCGGTACTACCGCCCATGCCAGTTTCAGCATTCAGAGTTTCACCATTTTCATCATAACTTCCACATCCGGAGTCCGATTTTCGCGTTCTTTAGCTCGTTGAGAAGCTATTGACATTCCCCATCCACCTAGTTAGGCTACAACACCATTGGACACCATATAATTTTTAGAACATTGGCATCTTTGCCTAGGTCTTTCACCACATCATCCGCAATACCACCGCCGCTTTTCGCTACCACCATTGTTGCTTTTGGTCTTTGAGAATTTGAGTTGTGGTTCCCGTGTCCTATTGTGTTGCGGCTATATAGGTACGGTTCGACGTCAACATCACCACCGCTCATCTTCGCCAAGGACTCATTATCGCCAAGGACGGTAACCTCGACGGCATCTTTGTCATATCTCGCAATTGCATTGATAACCATCATAGCCAATCTTTTGCGTTGCTTACCCATCGGGACTAGCCTTTGAGTATTGCCGGCAACGTGACTTGTGCACATTAGTGATCATACTCCATAGCATACATACCATACCAAAGTGGTGCATATTTTGGCATAAACTTGTGTGTCACAAAGTTGTCATCGCATACACAATTGCTATCTTGGTTCATGAAGTTTTGCATGAGAAAAGAGCTCAAAAGAGAAAGAGCCAATCAAGCTTTTAAGCAAAAGAGAAAGATAAGCAAAGAGCTTATAAGCAAGAACCATAGCATCATACTACATTAAGATTGTCACATAAGATCATCTTGGATCATAGCACCGAAATACCATACATATAGCATACTTGGGATAGGGATCGTTGCATTTTTGCCTAGTAGGTTGTGCACAAGCTCCGTATCCACCTATTGTGCAATCGTGCTAGCGTCTCTCTAGTATTGTGCAACAAGAGCATTTTTGTGGATTCCACATTTTGGCTCACTTTCGGTTTGCACAATCCCACTTATCTATTTGCGTGTGTGTTTCCGTGTAAAACTACTTGCTTGGTCTACTTGTTGCATTTGCGAATTTGCGAATCTTTTTCAACATCTTTGAGTCAAACTAACGATTGCAATCAATTTTGTGCCACCATCCTAACCAAACTCCACCATAAGCTTTTACTTTTGTAGGTGTGAGAACCGACAAGAATTGGTACCAATAGTGCTATTTCATTGTCCGCATTTGAGTGAACTTGATTCATCATCAACATCGGTCAAGGTACATTGGTATAAGTTCTTCTCCTTCTACCACTCACATTTTGCTTGGAATGATGGATAGGCCGAGTACTTCTACCAACCCACTCTTCATCAAGCAAGACAACGACATGTCATCATACGTCACCAAGAGCCACCTCTTTGGTGCACAACGAGCTTTACATCAAGAGCAACAAGCAATGAACGACCGCATCGACAACCTCGCCACCGACTTGCGACTCTCCGAGCAATGTACACGAGACTACTTCGACAACAAGCTCGACGCGCACAAGCAAGAGAATGACGCAAGAATGGACGAGATTCGCGCCTTGTTGGTGAACCGTCCTCCTTCAACTTCTTCATACTCAAGACGGAGGCACTCAAGTTAACACTCCGACGACTCCTTCTACAGCTCAAGTACACCGTCATCAAACACCCTTCGACGAGCCGCACGGCAAGACCGTCATGCAACTCGCAACCCGCTACACGTCAAGCATTCACAAGAGCAAGCCGATGAGCAAGTCCCTCATCCTCAATCAAACCAAGTCGCTTTTGCTCAAGCTCAAGAACGAGAACCTCTTCGTCGTCAAGAAGAAGAAGAATGAGCGCATCTACACCAAGAGCAACAAGACGCCGAGGCTCAACGTCTTCAAGAACAACAACGAGAAGCACAAGCTCTTGAGGCGGAACGTGCCCTTCAAGAATCACGTCGAGACATCGCCAACCGCAATCGCGAACGGTGCAATCAAGAGGAAGCACTTCGAGAAGAAATCCAAGAGCGGAACTATCAACCGCGCGTCCAACGTCAAGTCCCTCAAGCTCCTCCACAAGCTCGTCAAGTTCCACCTCAACCTCAAGGTCAACACGAGCAAGTTGATCATGGACTTCCTCCACGCCAAGAGCAACTTGAGGATGATTACCCTCCATGTCAAGGGCGTCATCATCACCATCGCCAACAACACAATGAAGAGCAACGCTATGGCAAGCTCAAATTCACAATGCCCAAGTTCAATGGAAGCAATGATCCCGAAGAGTACCTCTCATGGGCATTGAAGGTCGACAAAATCTTTCGTTTGCACAACTATGAGGAAGAGAAGAAGATCGCTATGGCATCACTTGAGTTCCAAGACTATGTGCTCATATGGTGGGAACAAGTCCTTGAGCGCCGTCAAGCAAGAGGTGAACCTCCAATCACCACTTGGGCTCAAATGAAGGATGTCATGCGAGCACGTTTTGTGCCAACCTACTACAACCGTGATCTCTTCAAGAAGCTACAACTCCTCAAGCAAGGAACAAAGAGTGTTGAAGAACAAGGAAATGGAGATAGCCATGATTCGAGCCAATGTCAGGGAAGATGATGAGCAAACAATGGCACGATTCTTGAATGGACTCAATCATCCCATCAAGAAGATCGCCAACTTCCAACCCTACTCCAACCTCATTGAGCTTGTGCATCAAGCTACAAAGGCGGAACGTCAAGTGCAAGATGACTACAAGTACGACAAGTATTCATGCAAGACCTACGGCTTCTCAATAACCAAGCTTCAACAACTAGTCCAACTTCGACATCAACCAAGCCTTCTCCAAGCAACGACGACAAGTCAAGTTACAAGAAACATTCGTCAAGTTCAGGTTGTCTTCCTCCTACTACAAGCAGCTTCAAGCCGCGTGCTTCTTCATCTACTCTGACCGATGAGACCGTCAAGACAAGCTGCTTCAAGTGTTTCACTTGCGGCGGCCGAGGCCACAAGTCCTATAATGCACAAACAAGCGCACCATGATCCTCAACGACGATGGCACCTACGACTCAATGAGTGAAGATGAAATGGAAGCTATTGAGCAAGTGGCCATGCATAGGCGAGTGAATGAAGATGAAGATGACCAAGTCTTTTGTGATGAGGATACGAGCCCCGCTCTTGTTGTCTCCAAGGTCTTGACTCTTTAACATCAACAAGAAGAAGACCAACAATGCCACATCTTCCACACAAAGGCCAGAATCAATGGAAGGTCCGTCAAGGTCATCATCGACGGAGGTAGTTGCCTGAACTTGGCAAGTGAAGAACTATGCTCCAAGCTTCAATTGGTTAAGAGGAAGCACCCGCACCCCTACAAGGTCCAATGGCTAAGTGACTCTGGCACTATACGAGTTGAGCATGCGGTCCAAGTCTCCTTCAAAATTGGTGGATATGAGGACACTTTGGAGTGTGATGTGGTCCTAATGACCGTTTTCCACCTCCTTCTTGGTCGACCATGGCAATTCGACCGGGGTGTCATCCGCAATGGGTATACCAATCACTATAGCTTCAAGATGAAAGGGAAGGAATATGTGCTAAGACCTATGTCTCCTAGTCAAGTGATAGCCAACAAGCAAGCCACCCATCATAGAGAGAAGAGTGAGAAAGTGATCCACCAAAAAGTGAGTGAGAGCCACAAGCCAAACTTGAGCGCCTCTTCGCCTAGAGAGAAAAACCTCATACTATTTGCCACAAAAAGTGAGGTGAGAGAAGTGTATGAGACCCATCGAGTGTGATGCACTTTGTCCTTGTGTGCAAGGATGGAGAACCTAAAACTAACACCTGTCACGAGCTACCTTTAGTGTTTCAATCTCTTTTGCAGGAATTCCAAGATGTTTTCCCTGATGAGCTACCTCCGGGTCTACCTTCTCTTCGAGGCATTGAGCATCGAATCGACCTCATCCCCGGAGCACCACTTCCAAACAAAGCTCCATACCGTGTCAATCCCGAAGAAACCAAGGGGATTCAACGGCAAGTTCAACAACTAATCGACAACGGTCATGTACGTGAAAGCTTAAGCCCTTGTGCCGTTCCGGTTATACTTGTGCCTAAGCCCGATGGAAGTTTCCGCTTGTGTTTCGATTGTAGACCTATAAATGCTATTACCGTTCGCTATAGGCATCCCATTCCTCGCTTATATGATATGCTTGATGAACTTAGTGGAGCCAACTTTTTCTCAAAAATTGATCTTAAAAGTGGCTATTATCAAATCTGCATACAAGAGGGTGATGAATGGAAAACTGCTTTCAAAACAAAATTTGGCTTATATGAGTGGTTAGTTATGCCTATGGGTTTATCGGAGGCTCCCGGTACTTTCGTGCGTCTCATGCATTATGTGCTTCGCCCTTATATTGGAGTCTTTGTTGTGGTTTACTTCGATGATATTCTTGTGTTTAGCAAAACCATGAAAGAGCATCTTGATCATGTTAGGGCTGTTTTGCAAACCCTTCGCAAGGAAAATCTTTACGCAAACATGACAAAGTGCACATTTGGTGTTGACAAAGTGGTTTTCTTGGGTTTCGTTGTATCTTCCAAGGGTGTCCATGTTGATGAAACTAAAATTGAAGCAATTTAAACTTGGCCCCAACCCACCAATTTGCAACAAGCGCATAGTTTTCTTGGTCTTGCTGGTTTTTATAGTTGCTTTGTGAAAGACTTTATCACTATTGCTGCCCCTTTGCATGCTTTCAGTAAGAAGAATGCTCCTTATGTTTGGGGATCTTTGCAATCCACCGCTTTTGACGAGCTCAAGTCTTTGCTTACTTATGCTCCGATTCTTGCTTTGCCCAATTTTGACAAAACTTTTGAGGTTCATTGTGATGCAAGTGGTACCGGAATTGGCGGAGTTTTGATGCAAGAAAAACGAGCCATTGCATATTTTTAGTGAAATACTCTGCGGTGCTCAACTTAACTATCCCATATATGAGAAAGAATTGTATGCTTTAGTGCGTGTGCTACATGTTGGGAACATTATCTTAGACCTCATGAGTTTGTCATACACACCAATCATGAAACGCTTAAGTACTTAAAAGGTCAAACTAAGTTGAACAAGCGTCATGCCAAATGGAGTGAATGTATTGAATCTTTCCCCTATGTGATCAAGTACATTAAGGGTAAGGAAAATCTAGTTGCGGATGCACTTTCACGCATATGCACGCTTGTGACTAAACTTGAGTTGAATGTTATTGGTTTTGAGCACATCAAATACTTGTATGCTAATGATCCATCTTTTGCTATTCCTTATGCTAAGTGTTTGACGCATACTTCTTGGGAACAATATTACATCAAGGATGGTTATCTTATGAGAGCTAACAAACTATGCATTCCCGAGTCTTCTCTTCGTTTGCTCCTTTTGCAAGAGGCTCATGGAGGCGGACTCATGGGACATTTCGGACGCACAAGACATTCGCCAGGCTCTCCAAGAACTACTTTTGGCCCAACATGTTTCGTGACGTCTCACGCTTCACCACCCGATGCTCTACATGTCGCAAAGCTAAATCTAAAGCTCAATCCCATGGTCTTTACATGCCTCTTCCTATTCCTTATCAACATTGGGAAGACATTAGCATGGATTTTGTACTTGGTTTGCCTAGAACTCAAAATGGAAAGGATTCCGTGTTTGTTGTTGTGGACCGATTTTCTAAGATGGCACATTTCATTCCTTGCAACAAGATAGATGATGCTTCACACATTACAAATCTCTTTTGTAGGGAAATCTTGCGCCTCCATGGAGTACCGAAGACAATTGTCTCCGACCGCGACGTCAAATTCTTGAGTTACTTTTGGAAGACCCTATGCACCAAGCTCGGAATCAAGCTCTTGTTCTCATCCGCATACCATCCTCAAACCGACGGCCAAACGGAGGTGAGGAACAGTACACTATCCACTCTACTTCGCGTGTTGATCAAGAAGAACATCAAGGAGTGGGAGGCGTGTCTACCCATCACTGAGTACGCCTACAACCGTGCAAGACATTCGACTACCGGCAAGTCCCCCTTCGAGGTCGTCTACGGCTTCAACCCGTTATCCCCTTTGGACATTCTACTTCTACCTCTACAAGAGCGCACCAACATGGATGCGAGTGCACGAGCAAGCTACATCAAGAAGATGCATGAAGATACAAGGAACATCATCGAGCGCCAAGTACAATGACTAGCAACCAAGCTCAACGTCAACAAGCAACCCATGATCTTCAACATAGGCGATCTCGTGTGGCTACACCTTCGCAAGGACCGCTTCCCCAATGAACGCAAGTCCAAACTTCTCCCTCGAGCCGATGGACCATTCAAGGTGCTAGCACGCTACAACGACAACGCCTACAAGATTGAACTCCCACGAGACAAGTACAACGTGAGCGACATCTTCAAAGTCAAAGACCTCTCGCCTTTCCATGGTGATGAAGATTTTGATCCGAGGTCGGATCTTTCCCAAGGGAGGGGAGATGATGCGGAGCATCCTTCCTTCATCCCCATGGACTCTACATCGACACATCTAACCCCACGAGGACCCATGACGAGAGCTCGAGCACGTGCTATTCAATCCGAGATTAACTCTCTCCTTCTTGAACTTCCCTGTGACCCACTTGAGACATGGCTACTACCTCAAACGGAGATGCTTTGTGTGCTTAGGTACCAAGAAAGTAACCAAGGAGAAGTTACGACGCAAGATGAACATCAAGAGCATGTAGATGATCTGCCCAGCCCAGAAGGACCGGAACAACCGCCCAACCACCGCCCGGGCGGAACAACCGGCCAGCTACCGCCCAACAACCGGCCCACCTTCTATGATCGAGCCGAGCAAGGCCGGTGCTGCACCGGTTTTACCGGTTTCTGCCCAAAGACCGGAACAACCGCCTCGACAACTGGTACAACCGCTGGCCCCTTTGACGTCCCGCTCCAGAAGCCAGCGCCTGACCTCCCAGCGGTAGTACCGCCTTCCCCGTCCGGTAGTTCCCCCCTGCATGAGTTACCAGCAGAACAACCGCCCCCGTGACCGGTACCACCGGCCTGCCTATGCGCAGAGAAAGGGTAGACGACCCATGTATCCTCTCCCACTTACCCCTTCGTGGCTTAGCACTATATATACTCGTCTCCTAGCTTCGTATTAGGGTTAGCATTGGTTTAGCTCATATTTTGTGTGAGAGCCTTCCTCATCCACTTGGTTACTTCTCCTCGGAGCTCACGACCTCTTCGGAGAAGATCCCCCAAGCGGATTCAAGACCCCTTTCTAGAGAAGACCATCAAGACCTCCTCCCGGAGAAGAATGGTTCCTTTGTATCCTTACCTTTGTTGATTGTGGATCATGTGTTACTCTTTGTGTTCGGTGATCTAGCACTTGTGTGATTGATTCCTTGTCAGTTTCTTGATTCCCCTTGTTTTCTCCGTGTTTCCCCTTTGTGCTTCCGCGTGTTCTTCGTGATTCCCCATAGGATCCACTCCAAACGTGAAAGATCGTCGCCATAGGGTTCCGCCCTACATCAGTGCTTGTTAGTATGACTCCTTGATTTTAGGCAAGTTCCAAACGGCCACGCGGAGGACGCTTGATATTCACCCAATTTACAAAGGGGCCAAGGCATGTCCTTTTCCTCCCACGCTCGTTCCTTCCCGTCCCTCACCTTGAGTTCCAACACCCAAGGCTCAGGCTAAGCGCTTCGGACCTTAAACCATGTCCGGATCCAACCTTCAAGGCCGATGGATGGCCTCTCTGTCATAGAGGAGGACATCAAGAAGCTTAGGGAGGCCAGGTATCTCACAGTCGAAATCCCGCACAGGCTGCCTGCTCAAGGGTAGGTCATCCCCACTCCCGAACCCAAAGAGAGTGTCGTATTTGTTTCCCACTTCCTCCGAGGGCTAGGTTTTAGTCTTGATCCCTTTGTTAGATGGCTCATGTTCTATTACGGGCTAGATTTCCATGATATTGCTCTGGATTCCATCCTTCACATCTCGTCGTTTATCGTCATGTGTGAGGCCTTCCTCCGCATCACCCCACACTTCGGCTTATGGCTCAAGACCTTCAATGTGAAGCCGAAGATGATCGATGGGCGACACGCAGAGTGCGGATGCGCTATAATAACCAAAGGCGCCGACGCCTTATGGACAAAGGGTTCCTTCCCGGAGGTGTCCGACTTATGGCAACGGGAGTGGTTTTACATCACAGCTCCCCGAGGTATAAAGCGGGCGGGCGGCCGCCCCCGCCTTTCGTTCGGGCCCTCCGCTCCAACTGGCGTCATGGGTCAACAAGGGGCTAGACTGGGGGCCAGTTAATGACGTGCTGACATTGCAAAGCCGCATCCGAGATCTCCTCAAGAGGGATGTCAGTCTTGTCAAGGTAATGCAAGTAATGCTGGTTCGTCGGGTCTTGCCATGCCAACGTCGATCTCTCCATATGTGGGAGTGCAACCCGGAAGGACCGCGAACTATTCAACAGTTCTTCGGCGTGATGCTCGAAGAGATGTATGGATTGTTCTTCGGATCACGAATAAAGTGTTCGGACACCACTGAGGATGCGGGTCTCAACTACAACCGTCTAGATACCCAAGTGAGTAATTCCGTGACCGAACATGTTGTCTTTTTATTTGTCACAACATCATTCCGAAAAATTGCTCTCAGCCAGGACTGGATAAGAAAGGCGGAGAGGATCAGGTGTTCGGCCCCCCTTCCCGAAGGCTCACCGGATCCTGTACTAACCAGGATGCTTGAGCACGCACCTTATCAAGTGCCATCAGGAGAAGATGAAGGGAGGAATAAAGAAGCCGAAAGCGAGCTTCACACATTAGACATCCAAACCGGGGGAATTAGTGTCTCCGCGAAGGAGGATAATCGGGGAGGTGAATCTAGAATCCCCTCTCCCCAAGGGAAGAAAAGGGCCGCCTCTGAAGACTTGGAAACGGAGGTTTCCAAACGAGGGAAGAAATCTTCGCCAGGGGGCCCTGCCCCGGAGGGAGTCCTTACCGCACAGCGCCCGCAAGGGGGCCAGCCCTCAACCGAGCTGTAAGTGAACAAAAGTACTTTGGTAAATATATCCTGCTTCATCTCTGACAACAATAACCGAGACATATATCTTGCAGTCCGGCTCGTAGCCCTTCTCGAGAGAGTTCGTCTTCGGGGGATCTTCTTCTGGAGATGATGGAGAGCGAAACGCCTCCTCCTGCCTCCCCGCCTCATGGGGCGGACGACCCTGAGGTGTCGTCACGGAGGATTTCTCCTGATCCGCCAAGGCCAGAAGGTATGTCCGGAGTATTCGGCTCCTAAGGAGAGCAACAGAAAGTGTCTGGGACTGTCCGATGGACAACCGGACACACTGATGGGTCTTCTGGAGCAAGCGGCTATCTCAGAGGCGCATTGTACCTTAATGGGTGCGGTGGTTGAGAAGATTTCATCCGCCAAAAGCGGGTTGAATGAAGCTTTTACGAGCCTGCTAAGAGGCTTTGAGGTACGCAAAGTAATATATATGTATTTTTGATGGTACCGCACACGCTAGGTGTGTTATGTATAGATAGTAGCCCCTGAGACTCTGGTTGCCGTCCGGAGGCGGCAAATAGAGGATCGTAGTCCTAGGTAATTATCGCGCTGCTATCATGTGCAGGCGGCTGAGGGTCCGGCGGCTGGCCGGACTGCTGATTTTGCCAAACTGAGGCGTCAGCTTGACGTGGCGAATGCCGACATCGCGCTTGTGAACAAGCGGCTTGACGAGGCACATGGTATGTATTTTCGGGTGGTCAGCAAATATTAAGAGGAGCATGATGCTAGTATCTATAATATGATGTGACTGCAGATGGAGCTGCCGCCGTGGAGACCCTTCGGGCGGAACTTGCCCGAGCCAAAGAACAAGCCAGGAGAATCGATGCGGCCGCCCTAAAGGCAGCCAAAGAGTTAAGAGCCGAACAGGCTGCTCATCGCTAGAGCGAAGATAAAATAGCCAAGATGGCTGTTGAGCTGAAAGATGCCGCCGGCCGGCCGATATGAGCTCCTCGGAAAGGAAAGCCAAGCGAAAGCGGCTGACCTGAAGAAGGCCTTGGAAGTAGCCAAGGAAACTCGCTCTGAAATCAGAGCGGCAAGGGAGGAGCTTCATCAAGCCAGAGATATCACGGCTGGGAGGCCCTTTTTGTTGCGGACGAAGTTCAGATATCCGAAGTATGCCCCTATGGATCAATTATGGACTGTAGCAGATGCGTACTTGGACTTGGCAAAGAGCGCTGCTAATGCGACTGAGTTTTTCAAAGCTCAGAAAGATCATGAGGTGGAAAGGTTGTTCTGGTCGCAGTTCAGTGCTCCAACACGTCCGCTGCTGTTGAATGAACAAATAGCCAAGTGGGCCGAGCTCCATAGGTTGTCTGGGCTTGCCATAGGATCTGTCGTGGATCATCTTTGGCCGAAGGGACCAAGGCCGGATAGTTATTTTGGTTTAGTGCAATGATTCCTTGGTGTTGTGCCACATATCGACGCTGTAAAGAGGTCGGCATGCATGGAGGGTGTGCGGATGCCTCTTGCCCATGTTAAGACATATTGGGCATGGATGGAGGCCACCGTTATTGCAACCCAGGGTCCAGCCGAAGGCCAAGGATCCCCTCAGCGCTATTTTGAAGAAGTCCTAGAAGGCGCCCATTTAATAGAGGCTCAGTGCTCAAAGAGTACCATGTTCGAGTGACATGTATCTTGATTGTAAAAAGAATGCTATTTTGATTATAAAGGCCGTGTTTATACTTTTGCCCGAAAGTATTATAGTGCCTCCTGTGCGGCCATTTATGTATGTATTTATATAACCTGAAAGTTTGCAGTCGTCGGGTTCAGCCCCCACACATATAATGCGGGGGTGTTCGGAAAAGCGCGTAATCACACTTGATCCAACGTCTTGATCCATTAAGGAGGTGACAGCACGGCGAATGAGGCAATCGGACTATATAGCTTTAGCACTTTCACTTAGCCATAGGAGTTTGACGGTGGGGCTACTATGTGCCCCTGGTACTTCTGCGTTCATCCGAATACGGTGTGCGTATGTACATGACCGGGAAACCGGTCCTTCATTAATGCTGAGGAATCGCGAAGATTCCGCAGAGTCATCGAGTGGTTGACCAGTCTCGCGCTGTATCATGACAGTCAGTTTTTGTCTTTCTCTACTAAGGTGCTCATCCAGATGAACCAGGGCATAATCGTAGTAGTTCTCCCGGTGCCACCTTAGCTGATAGAGTGGAACGTAAGGTAGCAACACACGGGAGCCGGGCAAACCCAACTACTGACCAAAGACATGATTCGGAGCTGATGCATATAAGGCCAAACTCGCGACGCCGAACACTCCCTAAGGTATTCGGACTTTACAACATATACTGGGCTGATTAACACCCACGATAATGAGCCCTGAGTTTCCAGGTACATGCATTAATCTGGCGTGACAAAATGCCAATAACGCCAGTATCCCTCTCGGTTGTGTTAAGTGCCCGGAGGGTGTGAAGCAACAAGACACGTTAAAAAAGGTTTACACAGGGTCTTAATCTAAAAAGAAACCTTTGAGCGGGGCCCTGCTGCACGTCTGCGCCTTTGTCTCCGTTGTGCCGTATCCTAGAAGGGTGTGGCACGATGATCATTTGTGAAAAAGAAAAACCCAGGTGAAAGACTTCGTGCGAAACATTGGTTATTCTTAATAATGCATGAAAATGCAATATGTTATTGTATTAATAGGGTCAAGCCGACCTATGGGCCTTTTACATGTGGGCAACCCCTAGCACCATCGATGGGGGTGTATCCATCGACCCAAGCTCAGGTTTATCTGGGCTGCCAAAACTAGTGGTGCGCCAGATTCATCTAACTGTTTCCGTGGTCTTAACGACCGATTGTTTATTCTGATTGGAGAGGCCATTCAGTGTTCGGCTGCTAGAGCCGCCACATATTCTTCCGCACGTAAAGAACGCTCTGTATTCCCACTAACTATGATGACACCACGTGGACCGAGCATCTTAAGTTTGAGATAAGCGTAATGCGGTACTGCATTGAAACGAGCGAAGGCCGTTCTTCTGAGTGTTGCGTGATAGCCACTTCGGAATGGAGCGATGTCAAAGATTAATTCTTTGCTTCGAAAGTTGTCGGGAGAATCGAATACAACCTCTAATACTAGAGAGCCCGTGCAGCGGGCCTCTACGCCTGGTACAACTCCTTTAAAGGTTGTATTGCTTTGGCTGATTCTTGACGGGTCTATCCCCATTTGGCGGACAGTGTCCTGATATATCAGACTGAGACTACTGCCGCCGTCCATAAGGACTCGGGTGAGATAGTATCCGCTAATTATTGGGTCGAGCACCAAGGCAGCCGATCCTCCGTGTCGGATACTAGTCGGATGATCCCTGCGATCAAAGGTGATCGGGCAGGCCGACCAAGGGTTGAACTCGGGGGGCGACGGGCTCTACAGTGTATACGTCTCCGAGTGCGTGTTTGTGCCTCCTTTTTGGTATGTGAGTTGCGTAGATCATATTCACTGTTTTGACTTCTGGTAGGAATTTTTTCTATCCCCCACTGTTCGGCTGGCGAGGCTCATCCTCGTCTTCAATTGGCGTCTCCCTCCCCTTGTGTTCGGTGTTTAGTTTGCTGGCCTGCTTGAAGACCCAACATTCTCTGTTGGTGTGATTTGCAGGTTTTTCGGGGGTGCCATGAATCTGACATAATCTGTCCAGAATCTTGTTTAGGCTGGACGGTCCATCTCTGCTGCCTTTAAATGGCCTTTTCCGTTGACCGGGTCGAGAGCCCCTAAATCCGGCATTGGCCGCCCGTGTTATCTGGGTTGTCTTCATTGTTTCGACGCTTGTATTTATTGTGTCGCGGCTTTCCATTGTCGTCCCTGACTTCAGATGTGCCTGGGTCGCTGGTGCCGCTACGGGCCAACCAACTGTCCTCGCCCGCGCAAAAGCGGGTCATAAGGCTTGTTAGGGCTGCCATTGTCCTCGGCTTTTCCTGGCCGAGGTGTCTGGCAAGCTATTCATCCCGGATACTATGCTTGAAATCCGCAAAGGCCTCGACATTTGGGCAGTCAACGATTTGATTCTTTTTAGTGAGAAATCTGTTCCAAAGCTTTCGGGCTGACTCTCCGGGCTGTTGAATTATGTGACTTAAATCATCTGTATCCGGAGGTCGGACATAGGTCCCTTGAAAATTAGCCCTAAAAGCATCCTCAAGCTCTTCCCAACTTCTAATTGAGTTTTCGAGGAGGCTTTTCAACAAATGTCGAGCTGGTCCTTTCAACTTGAGGGGCATGTATTTGATGGCGTGGAGATCATCTCCACGAGCCATGTGGATGTGAAGGATAAAGTCCTCAATCCAGACCCCAGGGTCTGTCGTTCCGTCGTATGCCTCTATGTTCACGGGTTTGAATCCCTCTGGAAATTCATGATCCAGCACCACATCGGTGAAGCACAGGGGGTGATGAGGACATGACTACCTTGGATATGACCAAAAATATTGCATATATGCATATTTGTCAGGTGATTTCTAGTGCAAACTATTCAATAATCTATTTATGTTATCCAGAACAAAAATACTTCACACACTTTTGTGTTTTGTCTAATTGCAGGTGTATGGGACATTTGTACAATCCACATATAAAGATAAGGAAGAAAGAGATGTTTATTTGCTGTCCAAAAAGTTCTCTCACGTCACTTTTGGCCCAAGAGAAGATAGAGTCCAAGTCTCTCACGTTCTGGATTCAGATTCGGACTGCACAGACACACCTGACTCAAAACGTACACAAGTTTTTCATACGGACTCCGAATTGGGTGATTCTTTTTTTGTTGGAAACTAGATTTCGTGCACTTTCCAACCTAATTGGAATCACCTTCAAATTCGTCCGGAGCGTTGAGTTGTGGACGAAACAATCTGATGCTGCAGCAGAATCCGAGTCAAACTACAAGTCCAAAGGTGTTACATCACCTCCACTTGGGCCCATTGGCCTTGTACGACCTAGATTTAGTTTTAGGATGCCTTGGGACGTCCTCCCACCTCCTTGGCCGCCACCCCTTGCTCTTATATAAGTAGATCCATCTAGTAGCTTTTCTTTGGGATTTGTTTAGTTAAAAGTTAGCCATCGCAACTTCGTGTGCTTCGTTTGTGTCCAACGACCAGACCAAGACCACTTTTCGGATCCCCACCATTATCAATACTTCATACATATTCGCGATATTCAGATTGCTTTTATCATATTCTTGCTTGTTCTTCGATTGCTTGCAGGAATAGACCTTCGTGGTCAGGTTGATCGTGCTCCGGCGTGGTCAATAACCTCTCGGAGTTGGTTTAGCGATTGCTAAGGCACAACGTCGTTGCACGTTTGTAGTCGGATCGTCAAAGTCGTCTCCACCAAATCGATAATTATCATCTCATCGAAAGATCGGGACACCCCGCCTCTATCAAGTGGTATCAGTTTTCAGGTTGCTCGGTGAGAATTTCCAGTTTTTCCTACATTAGATTTATTTTCTTACCTATTGTCCAAAAAAAAGCCACAAAACAAAAGTTAGATCTATTCATCCTTTGTCCTAGCCAGACTGAGCCTTTGCAATTTTCTTTTCATTGTTTGCATTATTGAATTATCGGTTGCATCGCCGTGTCGAGTTGCTGGTCTTAGTGTCTAGTTCCTTTAGAGTTTCGAGTTCTGTTCACATTAGTCACGCAGCCGCTGCATCATTATCCCATCCGCTGTCCACCATCCCATCCACCAATTTCCACCATGTGCTATGCACTGTTTATTGTCATAATCATAGTTGAGGTCACTCACATCTTCGCCTGATCGAATCTGCATCTTATCTAGTTTGTCTTGGAAAGAGGGAGAAAAAGAATATAAAGAAAAAAAAGAGAGAAAAAAGGAAAGAAAAAAAAAGAAAAAGAGGGAGAAGAAAAAGAAAAAAAAGTGTGAGAAAAAAAAGAGAGGAGAAAAAAAAACAAAATTCGGATCTATTTAGACTCAATCTCGTAGTTGAATTCGGATTGGAATCTGTTTTGTGCACTGTTCAGTAAAACAGGCATAACTTCCTCATATGAAGTCTGTTTTGGCTCCGCGAGTACTCAAATGAAAGCTAGCGACGAGCCGCATCTAAATAGTTACAGAAGCTAGTTCAGTATTTGGCACCTCAACAGCAGCTTCTAAATAGGTCTACTGCTATTGTGATCTTCACTTATATCTTGCTGTCCAGAGCTACTTCATATCCTTTATTGATGCTAGTTGTGCTACGACGTGACCTCATTAGTGTTCTAGGCTCGCGTCTCTAGTTTGGTCTAGCCTAGGACCAGCACAGTATCGTCGTTGAGCGTTTATTCAACATTGCATCTTTGAATTGATTATTGCTAATCTTTTGCTACCATATATAGCCAACCCAGCTCCACATATTTCTACACCGTGTATACGTACGCTCCCCTGGCAATCGCTTTACTCAATATTCGGAGTTACTTGACACCGCTGGTTGCCGATCACCGCCTGCTGCATGGTAAGAACTTGTAAGACATTGATATTTGCTTTACTGTGAGCGTTTTACCACCACATCCTAGTAGTTACAGGAACATTATTTTTGGGTTTTGTTTCTTGTTCTACTAATCATGACAGGATCCAGAGTCAGTTCATGGGCTTTGTCGATCGCGGGAGACGTGCCACCACCTTTGCAAATACCACAACCGTCACGAGAGGTGCACAAACATCCAAATGCACATGATCAGGTTAATGTATCTATACCACCATTTAATGGCCGTTTTAAACCTGCTTTATATATTGAATGGGAGTTCGACATAAAAAATATATTTGCTTCCCATAATTTCAATGAACATAAAAAGGTTAAGGTTGCGGTTGGTTCTTTCACTGGTTATGCTTTGGTTTGGTGGAGTGAATATTGTCGGTTACACCCTGATTATATACCTACTACTTGGGATGATTTGAAACTTGCCATGCGACATACTTGTGACATGATTAAGAAGTTGCAACACTTAAAACAAGGTAGTGAAACTGTAACAAAATATTATGATGATTTACAAACTACCTTGTTGCATTCCTCTTTAGAAGAAAGTGAAGATGATTTTATGGATAGATTTTGGGGAGGATTAAACTGTGATATTCAAGAGATACTAATTCATGAAGAGTGTTATCCTATGGACCATTTGTTTCATCTTGCTTGCAAAGCTGAACAGGAAATAAAACGACGTGTTGGCCACGAGGAGAACAAGCGCATGGTGCACATTCCAAGAGTTGATATGATTGTTCCTTCAACTACTAGGCATACTATGACAACCACATCCGTTGTTGTCAGGACTACATCACCTCCACCATGTGACACATCGCCCCCGAGAGTGGCTACATCATCTGAGTTGATCATAAGAGGTAATGATAAAGGTACTGATCTTCCATCTCTACATGAGAATGATGAATGCCTTGTCAATTTGAATGCACCATCTGATGAGCTACCCACTACTTTGATCACACCACCTATTTTAGAGGACTACGTTGATAATTTGACTTTGCCATGTGATCAAACAACTGAAATACCAACAATTTTGAGTGCACCCATTGAATTAACTATTGATGCAAAAGAACCAATGTATAATCATTTTGATATGACCTCTAATCTTGGTGATGATTCTGTGTTGAATGACTTATTGCATGTTTGCTTATTTAAGCATGTTGTAGCATGTAAATTTGATGCAAGTAAGGTTTATTCACCAATGTTGGGATGGTTTAATGATGAACATTGTCAATCTTTTGAAATAAATAAGAGCTTCACTTATATGTGCAAACTGAGTTTCAATATTTTCATGCCTTCTACTTTTTGTGCTAATTTTTTGGCTTTAGATTTTATGAACTATGCAAGTTACTCATCTATTCATGTGTCATATATGCAAAAATCAAGGGAAGTAAAAATGGATGACATATACATATACAACATGTACACCTTGTCTCTTTTGTTAACCACATTTCAGATTAAGCAACGCCGAGGACGGCTTTATTTTCAAGAAGGGGAGGATGATGAGGACATGACTACCTTGGATATGACCAAAAATATTGCATATATGCATATTTGTCAGGTGATTTCTAGTGTAAACTATTCAATAATCTATTTATGTTATCCAGAACAAAAATACTTCACACACTTTTGTGTTTTGTCTAATTGCAGGTGTATGGGACATTTGTACAATCCACATATAAAGATAAGGAAGAAAGAGATGTTTATTTGCTGTCCAAAAAGTTCTCTCACGTCACTTTTGGCCCAAGAGAAGATAGAGTCCAAGTCTCTCACGTTCTGGATTCAGATTCGGACTGCACAGACACACCTGACTCAAAACGTACACAAGTTTTTCATACGGACTCCGAATTGGGTGATTTTTTTTTTGTTGGAAACTAGATTTCGTGCACTTTCCAACCCAATTGGAATCACCTTCAAATTCGTCCGGAGCGTTGAGTTGTGAACGAAACAATCTGATGCTGCAGCAGAATCCGAGTGAAACTACAAGTCCAAAGGTGTTACATCACCTCCACTTGGGCCCATTGGCCTTGTACGACTTAGATTTAGTTTTAGGATGCCTTGGGACGTCCTCCCACCTCCTTGGCCGCCACCCCTTGCTCTTATATAAGTAGATCCATCTAGTAGCTTTTCTTTGGGATTTGTTTAGTTAAAAGTTAGCCATCGCAACTTCGTGTGCTTCGTTTGTGTCCAACGACCAGACCAAGACCACTTTTCGGATCCCCACCATTATCAATACTTCATACATATTCGCGATATTCAGATTGCTTTTATCATATTCTTGCTTGTTCTTCGATTGCTTGCAGGAATAGACCTTCGTGGTCAGGTTGATCGTGCTCCGGCGTGGTCAATAACCTCTCGGAGTTGGTTTAGCGATTGCTAAGGCACAACATCGTTGCACGTTTGTAGTCGGATCGTCAAAGTCGTCTCCACCAAATCGATAATTATCATCTCATCGAAAGATCGGGACACCCCGCCTCTATCAGGGGGTGCGCGGCAGCCCTGTATTTGGATGTGTCATGGCATTCTTCTGACGGTTGTAGTATTCGGTTTTGATTCCGAGCTGTTATTTGGTCAGTATAGCCGTTTAGGCGGCCATGATCCAGTGCTGGAGCGCGTTTCCTAGATCCGTAGATGGACCTGGCCATACCGGCTTTTTTGTCCAGGTGCTCACGTGAATCATGCGCTGACTTGTGTGCGGCGCCATTAGCCGCCCTGTCGCGGCCACGGGGTGGTCGGTCCGGCTGATCGGCCGTTTTATTTTTCGGCTGAATCGGCTCTATAGCCTCGTTGTCGAATTCGGGCAGCAACTTGCGCTTTGGATAGCTCTTTGTGTGGCGATCGCCACTGTATTTTCCTTCAGTGTCAAGCACTTTGTTCCATCTGCAGTTGAGCGTATCCTGCACGGCCTTAAGCCTTTGCTTCTGCTTTTTCAAGCTCCTCGTGGTGGCAATAGGCCTTCTATGGAGGTTTGCTTTTTCCAAGTGCCTTTCCGAGATGATGTGTGCATTGTCGTCCGGACTGTTCTCCTCTCCGGAGATAGGTTGATGAGTTTTACCCTCGGTATCGCCGTGATCGGACATCGGCTCCGGACTATGTTCATCGTCCCCTGGCTCATCCTGCTCCATCGCTGGGTCAATGGGGTCGTTGTTTCTTTGGAGTCGACCGGGGTATTATTCCTTCTTGCGTTGTTATCGCTGTTTTTGCTGAGGCAGGATTTGGAGCGGCACCGACGTCGTCGCTTTAGTTGCTTCTCGAGGGGGTTACCCTCCGTTGCATCCTCCAGTTCCTCACCGTTATTTTCTTTGGGTGTATCCACCATGTATATATCATATGATGAGGTGGTTGTCCACCGCCCTTTAGGCGGTGGTTCCTGTTCTCCCCCTGCATCGTCGTCCATACCGTCGATGTATTCGGAGTCGAAGTCAAGCGTGTCAGTTGAGTCATCGACAGTGGCTACCAAGTGGGTGGTGGGTGGGAAACGAATTTCTTCGTCGTTCGCTTCCCACTCAGGACGGACATAGTTCGGCCAAGAGTCTCCTGATAGGGAGAGGGATTTCAGTGAATTTAGCACGTCACCCAAGGGTGAGTGCTGAAAGATATCGGTGGAGTTAAACTCCATGATCGGCGCCCAATCAGAGTCGATAGGCACGAATGTGCTTCATTCGGAACCTATGACCGGAGACGAGTCCGAGGGTCCGATGACACAGATTTCTTTGGATATGAAGTCTGTGTTCGGCTCTAGCGCTGATGAGTGTGCGGCCTCCGTGGCGGGGTCTATCCACCCATCATAGGATGGCGCGATCTGCTCCAGATCTGGGGCCGGGGCAGCTGCCGGTGCGTTCTCCTGAACACTGTCCGATGGCAGATCTAAGTCATGCTCATCGTGACTGTGCGGCGCACCTGTTATGTGCTCGAATCCGTCGAAGATCAAATCTCCGTGGATGTTGGCAGTGTAGTTCAGGCTTCCAAACCTGATCTGATGGCCAGGGGCGTAGCTATCGATCTGCTCCAGATGGCCAAGCGAGTTGGCCCGCAGTGCGAAGCCACCGAATACGAAGATCTGTCTATGGAGGAAACCCTCACCCTGGACCGCATCGTTAAAGATGATTGAAGGGGCCATCAAGCCTTATCATGATGACACAGCGGAACTCTCAACGAAACCACTAATGTCGGTGTCAAAACCGGCAGATCTCGGGTAGGGGGTCCCGAACTGTGCGCCTAAGGCTAATGGTAACAGGAGGCAGGGGACACAATGTTTACCCAGGTTCGGGCCCTCTTGATGGAGGTAATACCCTACTTCCTGCTTGATTGATCTTGATGATATGAGTATTACAAGAGTTGATCTACCACGAGATCGTAGAGGCTAAACCCTAGAAGCTAGCCTATGATTATGATTGTTCTTGTCCTACGGACTAAATCCTCCGGTTTATATAGACACCAGAGGGGGCTAGGGTTACACAGAGTCAGTTACAGAGAAGGAGATCTACATATCCGGATTGCCAAGCTTGCCTTCCACGCAAAGGAGAGTCCCACCCGGACACGGGACAAAGTCTTCAATCTTGTATTTTCATAGTCCAACAGTCCGGCCAAAGTATATAGTCCGGCTATCCGAGGACCCCCTAATCGAGGACTCCCTCACCCTTCTTGCCTTATTTTTTTCTAGATACAACACACACCGACATGAGTGTTATGTTAAATTTTGGAATTATTCGGGGTTCATTTGGACATTTTTATACATTAACCGAGTTTTCTAGGCATTTATGTGCCTAATTCAAATTTGAACTACATGCACATGCTCTAGTGTAGCAAATTGGGTTGAATAATCATATGTGTGTCCTTGGGTGCATGTTTAGGTACCATGCAAGAAATGGGAATGAACTTCAAACACATGTGCATCGTGGCTTGGTCATTAACATTGAGATACTTGGTTTTAAAATTCTAGTAAATCCTGAAATTCATGAAAGTTGGCATGCTATCATGGAATGGCACCACATGCTATGTTATTTTTCGTGTCCAATTTGATAGAAGGTGCACGAATTAACAGCCAACAAAGGCACTTTGAAACAAAAATATGCCTCATTATATCTTAACGTTTGTACTTTGTATAATTTAAATCATCGGCATTCTGCTAACCATTCATGTGACGCCAGACGTCAAACTTTTAATGGCTAGGAGGTGCCGTTCGAACAGCTGCTTGAGTAGACGGGAGGCCCGCGAGTCCAGTCCACTACACAGGTTGACTGGGAGGCATGCAAGCAGTCTAGCGATGTGTAGGTTCATCGGGAAGCGTGCGAGCCGTATGGCGCACAGGCTCACTGGGAAGCGAGCCCTTTGACTTCCATGGCCGCGCGCCCTCCTCAGTGTCATGGGACGCCACCATCGACCGCTACATCGCAGCATCGTGAGTTGTCATCCTCCTACACCGTGCCTGTCGATCGCGCGACGACAGGGTCGTTGATTTCCAAGCGAAGAACATTCTGGGCTTGCTTGAAGACTTCAACAACGATGTCCCAGAGGATGACAACGACAACGTTGGCGCAGTACGTCGCCCCCGCAATTAGTATCTTGATCGTATGAATATAATGTTACAGCGTTACTGAATGAACCTATGGTTTGAATGTACAAACTTATCAAATATATGAAGAAAACATCAATGGTTATAGAATTTGAAACACTCATCACAAAATATTTTTATTGAACACCCGTATGCAAACTGACAGCTTCCTCAGTAAGCCAAGGGAAAATGTGTCGTGCAGGATTTGTTTATCTCTTCATCGCAAACGTTTTAGATAGAACACCTATATGGAAAGCAAGAGATATGGTCCTTCCCCACTAAATTTGTCACGCAGGGTTTGTGCATCGCTTCATCGAAAACAGTTCAGATTGAACACGGTATGCAAAGCGAGAGCTATGGTTCCTTCGCCACTAAGCCAAGAGAAAATGCGGTGCGCAGGATTTGTATATCCCTTCAACGCAAACGGTGTTTTCTGATGACCCGTGTGCAACCACGTACATACAATTTGGTAGGATTTGCATCTGTCATATTAGGTATATTACCATTTGTCAAGCTGGAAAGATTGAAATTTGTTGATCTAGTAACATTGCCCTTTGTCAACCTTGTAACCCTGCCATTTGTCAAAATTTGCAGCTAAAAATCACTAGCACACTGGTATGAGTTGGTGCTATACAAACGGTTTTTAACCCCTTTTCTCAATGGCGTTCGGAACTGTCGCCAAGTGAGTGACTGCGATAGGGGGGGTCCTTCCCAAACTACCTAGAATCCGTCGGGGATATGCCCTCCTGGCACACACACTCGGCAAAATGAGGTCATGTGCGACCGGCGAGCGCTCAAATACGGTTATACATACAATAGTGCTGAAAATACAATTATATAGGCGAATCATTTCCGGTTGTAAGTACATCCCACATAGTCAGTCCCAGCTAAATGTTTCCATGCGTATGTACATTCCACATAGTCAATCCAAGGAATACGTTTGCGATGACCAAACGTTTGCGATGCGCACAACATCACAAACAGTCCATAATTTCAAAGCGTGCGTGATAAGGTGACTATCACAAAAATTTAATAAGAAAATACTGTGTGCGATGATGTAGTTAATCGCACACGTTTTTTCTTGGTTGATCGTGTGTTGAGTGGAGATTGATTGCACATATTTTTTTTCTTGGCTGATCGTGTGTGCAGTGGAGATTGATCGCACACGTAGCGGATCCTAGAAACGTGTCTGATCTCCACATCTATCGCAGAAGTTCCGCTTTTGCAAACCGTGTGCAGTGTAATCCCTAATTAATCCCTAATTTAAAAATCACATGTTTTGAATTTGAAAGTAGGCAATCACTTATTTCATATCCAACCATGTTTATTACAAATATAGGTTCAACCATGAATGTATAATTCGATGCACAGGTACACATACGGAAGAACTACAGAAGCACCAACTAAAGAATGATGAACCACAGTTGTACTAAAGACTGTAAAGAGAGAGGCGAAAGACATTCTGGTTGCTGGAGAAGGTGAAGCGGAATGCCCATATTGTGCCCTCCTCCATGCGTAATGCGCGCACGACTCTAGGCCAACCCCTTGTGATGGCTGCTCGTCCATCCTTCACTATCTTCATTACGACTTCTCGATGCTCATTATAGCCTGGATGAAATACTTTAACCTTCATTGCGTGTCCACCAATCATGTACTTTGCAAGGTAATCTTGAGTGAACTGCTTCAGGAACCACTGCGAACGAAAAAGATTTGGACATTGTTGTCTAACAACTCATTATGGGCAGTAAAAAGAGAAGGCTGCAGAGTTTGTAGTTACCATCCTACAACTCACTGTTGTGTTGGATAGAGCATAAACAAATAATTTACTTGCCACCATTCGTATCTTTTTGCTAGTAATCCTTATCAGTTTCCTCACTTGATGCTTGTTCATGAATATCTCATTGTCCCATACACAAAAAGGGTTGATGCATGGATCCTTGCCAAGGGCATATGTGCCTACAAGCAACAAGTCAATATTAGAAGCTAACAAGTGTCCAGGCCTGGATCTATATGCACTAAATTATGGAACGACGGGGGAAGTACATGCCAACAGATGAAGCTAACCTCGGCGGAAAATGGTGGCCACTCCTGTTGTTGTCCTGCATAAGTAGTGGAAAGGTGTGATAAGTACAACAACCTTAACATCAAACAAATATAGCAAAGGTAAATAACATCATCGCCAAATGACAGCTTTAATGTGTTGGTTTCAGCATGCTATTAAAGCAGATATAAAATGGAAGGCAATGTTACCGACAGCAGGCTTAACAGCCATCAAATATTGTAATTCAAACTGGTATTATTGAAAATGAATAGAACATAGGTAATGCTTAAACATCACACTGACATAAAGGGCATGTGTTAACCACACCAGGCATAACTGGAACCAAATATAGACGTTCAAACTGGTATTGATGCAGTCGAGCGGCACAGTTCCGACTTGCACATAATGAAGAACACATTGTGAATGACTAAAATAAAATGGGCATAAATGATCAGTATAACAACCAAATATGGCCATTGAAAACTGGACAGAGTCTCACTTCAACCAACCTAACAAGCAAATACAGATAAAGAGGGCATATGCTTGAAAACTGGACAAATGCTCACTACAACCAACCTAACAAGAAAATATAGATAAACTGGGCATCTGCTTGAAAACTGGACAAATGCTAAAAAAGCAACCTAACAACCAAATACAGATAAACAAGGCATCTGCTTGATAACTGGACAAATGCTCACTACAACCAAACTAATAACCAAATACATATAAACAAAGCATCGACTTGATAACTGGAAAAATGCTCACTGCGACCAACCTAACAACCAAATACAGATACAAGGCATCCACTCACTATAAATAACCAAACATAGCCATTCGTGAAACTGGAGTGGACAATTGATACTTAAACGTCACATAGCCCTATTGAACAATACATTTTTGCATAACTGAAATAATTAAACACGGCACAGTTATAGCACCGCATGGCAAATGCTACTACAACAAAGGTTACGGGTTGGCGAGCTAGAAAAGGTAAGATTTGCTGATAGGATGTTGTCTCACATTTCATGGATGGGATCCTTCCAGTTGGAAGAACACAAACCCATGGTGCGCTCTTTGATGTCACAGATGGGCTGTTTCACCTTGGAAGAACCTTTGTGGGTGCTCTCCCCATGGTCGTGGTCGTGGTCGATGAGATTTGACTTGGCAATTGAGGATCCCAAGCTGCCGCCGTAGAACGTGTCCTTCAGAAATGACAAAATGGGCTCGATGGCGTAAAAGGATCGCAAATCCTTGAGCGCTTGGCAGAGGAGATCAACGGCAGGGCCGTCAAAGAGATCGACGGCGGTTGAACCAGAGGGGTTGGGGATGGACCACTTGACTTATGACATGGCCCGCGTGAAGCTGTCGCTGTCGATGAGCTTGATGCCGTAGCCAGATTTCCACAGCAAGCCCGCTGACATGAAGCCTTCGGCATGGCAACGTAGTTAACGTCTTCGCCAGCTTCCACGGCAACGTGTTGCTTCGGGATCGGCAGGTCGGTGAGAACGGCGGCCACCTCGCCAACGTCTGTCGGAGAGGCTATAATAAACCTCTTCTTGGCCGAACGCTCGTCGGGCTCCCCAAGATACATGGTCAAGCTTAGGCCGTGTCATTCTGGAGAAGGGGTTGTGGATCTGGCGGGGAGGGACACCGCATGCCTCATCTAAAAACTCAGGGGAGTGGGGCGACGGTATGGGAACCGCTGAGTAACCTGGACTTTATTATCTAAGTTAGGGGGAACGGGCACAGCAGCATGGGTTGGCGGCTGCGCCGGCGGTGCTGGCGGTGGCCGCGAGCTAGGGTTCGAGGGAGGAGGGGGCCGGGTGGGGCGACTGTGGAGGGGGTGTGGTGGTGTTTGAGGATACACTGCGGCTACTGAAAATTTTAGTAATGGTGGGTGGAGATGGTGGTGGGCGAGGGAGGGCGACAGATCGAATGCCTCGACTACTGCAATTTTACTATAAGGTCAATGCTGGAGGAGTGTAGGCAACGGTTGAGGTATGACGGTTACTAAAATTTGGTTAAAGGAATTGATGCGGGGAGGGAGTGCGCAAGATCGCGCAAGGTCCAATAAGAATATGCGTGTGTGATAATAAGGAAAAGTGACAGAACCGCCTACTTTTGCAACGCTCAAGGTGGGTAGTTTGTTTTTATCTTTCTAGCTAGCTGGTCTATCACACACAGCTCGTCCTAATTTCTAAATAAACTTACACGCCTTTAGCTTGCGCAGTCATGGTGATTTTATCGCGCACTTGCATCGCACACAGTTAAGCTAGTACCTCCACCCTTTGCTCGCGCTTGCGTAGTCGTGGTGATTTTACAGCGCACTTGCATCACACACGGTTGAGCCAGTACCTCCACCTTTGCTCATGCTTGTGCAGTCGTCGTGATTCACAACGCACTTGCATCGCAGATGCTTAAGACATTATACCCGTGTCCGTTAAGCGTCATTAGAGTCTTTGCGGCAAAAACACGTTAGAGAGGGTCAGAAGACAGCCACACCAGCATGTGGCCCAAATGTATATGAGTGAAAAGGGTGGTCTGTGATATTCAAAATTCCAATGCACAACTTTGACCATGCGGGCCCATGGTTGGGTGTGTCGTCGAAGATCGATGAGAGGGGCGAGAAGTCAAGAACCACCTGGAAGTGGCCAAATAAATGTAGCAATATTGGGTGTGATGTTTAAAACTTTCAATACAGAATTCACAACTTTGGTGGCACCTGCCTTGCAAACCCGAAAGCACCCTTGGATATATCTATAATGACATAATGTCGTAGCAAGCTAGGATGCTTGGCCCACCACCTCCCAGTTTGTGTCAGCGAGGCAGATGCACATAATGATACTTTGGTCATACATGCATGTCGCCATGACCTACCATAAGACCGACCAATGAATCTATCGTTTGGTCAAACGACAACTGTTGTTGTAGATAAACCGCTTGGGCCAATAGATTGAACCATCATAAAAATCACACGAGAGGGATCACAAAACCAACACCTCTTGTATGCAGCCCAAAATGATGTACATTGGAAGGGGTGATGTGTGTTTTCAATATAGAATAAATGTACAATTTATATGTGGTGCCAACCTCTCGATACAGACAACAACCATGAAGGCAAGGTAGTTAAGGACGAGATACGCAGGGTACGATGTAGGTCGAACCTAGCAATCCGAGCATGTGGTAGGGAATCCTGACAAAGCATGAGCTCGAGCTTTGGTTGAACGACATGTGACGGTGACCGGCCCTAACACAAACTAGGAGGAATCCATTCATGGCCAACAAATACCCCTCGTTATCGTTCAAAGGGATGATGTATATACACTCGGGGAGCCCATAGATATGTGTGTCGTCAAAAAAAAACCACACAGGGAGACGTGGTTGATCAGAAGACCCCGTATACACAGCATGCAGCCCAAAAATATGTATGGGTACGGTGGTGTGTGATGTGTTTAAATCCCGAATGCACAACTTTGATGGGCCACCAACTACATTACAAACCGAACACCGTACACGACTCCAAGCCTGGTTCAATACATACGATGTCGGTTTCCCAAC
>NC_041389.1:210493086-210524307 GCF_002162155.2 Triticum dicoccoides | reverse complement strand
CGTCCCACGCATGCGCTCAAACTTTATTTGGTCTAGCATGGCACACATATCAATAGGAAACCATCATGGTCAAACCCTTCTCGTTGTTGGGTCAAAGGGATAGATTGTGTGGGCCCCCCTCATTGTCGGTAAAGGATAATATATATACCTCGGGAGCCCACAGATATGTGCAGCATCTATAAACCGCACAAGGGAGACATGCTCGATCAGAACACCCTGCCCCGATACCCTGCATGCGACCTGAAAAAGGTTTATATAATCGCCATGACAGGTCACTATAGAGTCAGTCATTCTTTAATTTTTTAGAGCAAAAATAACCTATAAAAACATATCAACAAATTAGCAAAACAAGGATCCCAAGGTTTATATAATCGCCATGACAGGTCACTATATAGTCAATCATTCTTTAATATTTTTGATAAAAACCCCTATAAAAACATAGTCTACAAATTAGCAAAACAAGGATCCCAAGGTTTATATAATCACCATCACAGGTCACTATAAAGATATTTGTCGAATTCCGGGCTACGCAGACCCAAGAAAGGTTCAAACTCTGGGGCGTGTGCGAAGAACTAAACCTCTGAAGCTGATCGTTTCGCTGCTCTCACGACCTAGTGATAGAGGTTGAGGTGTCCCGTCTTTCGATGAGATGATGGATATCGCTTTGGTGGAAGTCGACTTTGACGATCCGACTACGAACGTGCGAGGACGTCGCGCCTTAGCAATCGCTAAACCAACTCCGAGAGGTTATTGACCACGCCGGAGCACGATCAACCTGACCACGAGGGTCTGTTTCCTGCGAGCAAACAAAGAACAAGCAAGAAACTAAGATTGCAATCTGGATATTGTGAATATAAGATGAAAGCTTTATTGATCAAGGTGGGGTTCTGTGACGCCTTTGTCTGGTCGTTGAACACAAACGAAGTACGCGAAGTTGCAGCTATGGCGAACTTTTAATCTAAACAAAACCCAAGGAAAAGCTACTAGATGGATCTACTTATATAGGAGCAAGGGGTGGCGACCAAGGAGGTGGGAGGACGTCCCAAGGCAGCCTAAAACTAAATCTAGATCGTACAAGGCCAATGGGCCCAAGTGGAGGTGATGTAACACCTTTGGACTTGTAGTTTCACTCGGATTCTGCTGCAGCATCAGATTGTTTCATCCACAACTCAACGCTCCGGTCGAATTTGAAGGTGATTCCAATTGGGTTGGAAAGTGCACGAAATCTAGTTTCCAACAAAAAAAGAATCACCCAATTCGGAGTCCGTATGAAAAACTTGTGTGCATTTTGAGTCAGGTATGTCTATGCAGTCTGAATCTGAATCCAGAACGTGAGAGACTTGGACTCTATCTTCTCTTGGGCCAAAAGTGACGTGAGAGAACTTTTTGGACAGCAAATAAACATCTCTTTCTTCCTTATCTTCATATGTGGATTGTACAAATGTCCCATACACCTGCAATTAGACAAAACACAAAAGTGTGTGAAGTATTTTTGTTCTGGATAACATAAATAGATTATTGAATAGTTTGCACTAGAAATCACCTGACAAATATGCATATATGCAATATTTTTGGTCATATCCAAGGTAGTCATGTCCTCATCACCTAGCTTGATGAACACGACAGAGAAAGACATGGCAGTTTACCTAGGTTCAGGCCACCTTGCGGTGTAATACCCTACTCCTACTTTGTGGTGGATTAGCCTCACGAGAGGGCCGAGGATGAACTAGTACAAGTGGAAGAACAGCCCCAGGAGGCGTGTTCTTATGATGAGCTCTTGGTGGTTCGATGAGTTGATCACTTGATGAGTCCATCCCTCTCTACGATGGTGGCTAGGCTATATTTATAGTGGCCTTGGTCCTCTTCCTCCAAAACTAGGCGGGAAGGGATCCCACAACGGCCAAGTTTGAAATGGGGCAAGAAGTACATCTAATCCTAGCGATAGGTGGTCTTCGCCTGCAAAGCCTCCAAGCATGACGTCGTGGTGGGTGTCGGTGTCTAAACCGGCGGATCTCGGGTAGGGAGTCCCGAACTGTGCGTCTAAGGCTAATGGTAACAGGAGGCGGGGCACACAATGTTTACCCAGGTTCGCGCCCTCTCTATGGAGGTAATACCCTACTTCCTGCTTGATTGATCTTGATGATATGAGTATTACAAAAGTTGATCTACCACGAGACCGTAGAGGCTAACCCTAGGAGCTAGCCTATGATTATGATTGTTGTTGTCCTACGGACTAAACCCTCCGGTTTATATAGACATCGGAGGGGCTAGGGTTACACAGGGTCAGTTACAGAGAAGGAAATCTACATATCCGAATTGCCAAGCTTTCCTTCCACGCAAAGGAGAGTCCCACCCGGACACGGGACTAAGTCTTCAATCTTGTATCTTCATAGTCCAACAGTCCGGCATAAGCATATAATCCGGCTGTCCGAGGACCCCCTAATCCAGGACTCCCTCGGTAGCCCCTGAACCAGGCTTCAATGACGATGAGTCCGGCGCATAGATTGTCTTTGGCATTGCAAGGCAGGTTCTTCCCCGAATTCTCCAGAGTGCCTATTGTAATGAGCAATGTCCGGCTTCCCATTTAATGTTGCACTCATCGGCTTTTGTGCCTTAATATTGTCAGTTTCCACGTGTTGAGCGAATGCGAGAAGCCGGGTCATTTTTGCACTTGCCACCCTGACCATGTAAATAAATTGTCTATTTAAAGAGTCGGGGATCCTCAGATCCAAATCACACCATCTTCCCCAAGCGAGGATCCATCAGAGCGTGCCCGAGAAAACCATTCCATCATGGCCGGTCACCGCAGCTCCTCTTCTCGCCCTCATAGCACCAAGCCGGGCAATTGTGAGAAGTGTACTATATCCCACGACCAATTGGTGGAGTTGCAGACCCAGGGGTTTCTCCCACCTGCATATCTTGTCCCTGTTCGAGCCGGATTAGCCACCTTTGACGGCGAGGAGCAAGCGAAGAGTTTTCCCAACCCATCTAGGGGGGGAGCGAGTATGCCTTGTCCCTTACTTGCTGAGGGGCATCGGATTTCCAATCCATCCGTTCCTCTGCGGGCTCCTGGAGTATTATGGCCTCCAGCTGCACAACTTCACCCCTGCCTCCATCCTGCACATCGCAGGTTATGTCGCCCTCTGTGAGCTATTTCTAGGTTACGAAGCGCATTTCGAGCTATGGAAGAAGCTGTTCTGCCTCGTCCCTCGTAATCAGGAGGGATCAATATACCAAATGGGTGGAGCCGAAATATGGCGCATCGCCGGGACCAGATACCTGTCCGGCACTCTGAAGAAGGCATCTGAAGATTGGCCTTCTGAGTGGTTTTATATAGAGGACGTCTCTCTTCCTGAACCTATCCAGATGGGTCTTCTCGAGTTCACAAATGCCCCATTGAAGAAACGTCGTAGCTGGCGTTCCCGGAGCCCCAAGGAGGAAGATAGTAGAGAGGTCCTTCAACTGATGGGGCAGGATAAAAATGCTTGCCAAATCTGGATTGACAATAATCGAGGTTATGTCAATATGCATAATGTGGCGGGTGCAGCCACTCCAGTATCGGGGGCATCCCATGTGGCACTTCAATGGAGAACATGATGCCACCCGCTGCGGTCAGAAAGGTCCGGACTCCGCCATCGCTCTGGCGAAAATATTGCCCGACTTTTATAAAGGATAAGAAGAGGAGTTCATCTGCATTAAACCACGGGATGGATTGTCCATGTACAACCCCCCTAGCTGGGTGAGTTGCTATCTTTTACTCAACTCTATTCATTCCCGCAGTCTTTCATCACAAATATTTACCTTGCTAGTCCATAACAGGAACTGCGAAAAGCTGTGAGGGAGGTCCACAGCCCGCCTCCACAGCCAGAGGACCACAACCGGGCCCTCGACCCCGGACGTGAAGAAGATCCGGACATATTTGTGGAGCTCGTCGACAGGATGTTTTACCAGGCAAGTCACGACCGCGCCTTGGTGGCCATCATTGCCGACTATCCCGGCCTCCTCCCTGCATCATTTGTAAGTAAAACAGGAGACCTAAGTTCCGAAAAGGATCCCCTCTTTACAACTTACCCACTACACGCGTATTGTGCTTTATAGGGAAGGCCATCGGCACGCCATGCCGAACCCGTGGCGACTCACCAACAAGGGGCGCCCAAGCTGGGTAGGCTTAAAAGGAAAGCGAACAGAACCAAGCCGCCATCAAAGAGGTATGATTTGAAACATGCTCCGTGATTGTCATCTTTAAAATATAACAATGTTCTTCTATGATTTGAAACAAGGTATGATTTTGCCTGGGTTTTCCAGGCGCTTTCCATCGCGTAGTACTTATGTACTATGGCCGCCATGTCGGCGAAGTGTGATATGTCGCGGCGACTTATGGCATTGAGAATTCCCTTGTCCATGCAATTTTTGCAAAAGAATGAGATTGCATCTTCCTCGCGACAATCCTTGACCTTGCTCATTACAAGGAGGAATCTGGCCCAAAAGTGAAGTACTGTCTCTTGGGATTGTTGTCTAATGTGGGAAAGATCGCTTGTATCTGGGTGGGTGGCTGGATTTAAGTCCGAACCCTGACCCGATCTGAGACCCAGGGGCAGAGGAACTTTTGAACTTGGCATTTTGGGTTCCGGAATGTTGCCCAATTTTTCTGGCCCGCTGTCCGATTCTAAATTTGGAGCTCGGGTCAAGTCCTCCCGCAAGCGGGTATCCGGCTCAGAGAGCTCGGAAATTCGGACATAGTTCATCCTCAAAATAGAGGAAGAGCCGCTGCATTGCTCCTCCACCACCGCTATTTGATGGGTGACCGGCGGATAGTTAATCTCTCTTTGATCGGGTTTAAGCTCAATCTGATCATAGTCGGTAGCGACTCCCAAGGCGATGCGATTCAAGAGCTCGTTCAAGGACGAAAGTTCCATCGGATCCATCTGCTCGGTGTATTCCGAGCTGATGTGGAGGCTACTTTAGGTGACCCGAGAAGTCATCGTCGGCACGGCGGCCGAAAGGGTAGTCATAACAAAACCGCCTAGTCGGAGGGTTTGGCCTAAAGTCAGGGCTCCCCCCGAGGGGATGTTGTCCTTGATAACAAGGCGAGCCATCAAACCTTTTTCGACGTCACAGTGGAACTCTCAATGAAAGTACCAATGTCGGTGTCAAAACCGGCGGATCTTGGGTAGGGGGTCCCGAACTGTGTGTCTAAGGCTAATGGTAATAGGAGGCGGGGGACACAATGTTTACCCAGGTTTGAGCCCTCTCTATGGAGGTAATACCCTACTTCCTGCTTGATTGATCTTGATGATATGAATATTACAAGAGTTGGTCTACCACGAGATCGTAGAGGCTTACCCTAGGAGCTAGCCTATGATTATGATTGTTGTTGTCCTACGGACTAAACCCTCCGGTTTATATAGACACCGGAGGGGGCTAGGGTTACACAGAGTCGGTTACAGAGAAGGAAATCTACAAATCTGAATTGTCAAGGTTGCCTGCCACGCAAAGGAGAGTCCCACCCGGACACGGGACGAAGTCTTCAATCTTGTATCTTCATAGTCCAACAGTCTGGCATAAGCATATAGTCCAGCTGTCCGAGGACCCCCTAATCCAGGACTCCCTCTGTGGGCTCGGCGATGACATCCATCATGCCATTCTGGCGGTCTTGGTGTCGTTGCACGCAAATGGCAACCTTTGGCTGATTCCCTGGGACTCCACACCTACGCTTGCCTCCTTTGCATAAGAGGAAACCTACTGCTCTGCGCCCGCTAGCGCGTGCCTGGACTTGGTCGTCATGGCTGATGTCATTTTAGCCTCGTGAGGCCCGGTCTTGCATAGAAATCTCCGGTCCGCTCAGGAGGACGTCTGAGGAGGCCGCTCCCTCTAAAGATATTGAAGTCTCCCGCCTCGCAAGGCTTGGCTCCTCTTGATGGTCTTGTCTTGTCATAGTTGCAGCTGGGCCATACGAGGCCACCGATGGAGCCACGTCATGGGCCGTAGGCAGGCAGGTCTGGGTACCCTGGTTCCTTGAACACCGACAGAAGGCCCCAGGCCCAAGGCACGCTCACAATTGGCTTGGGGGTGAAGCCAAAGGGCAAGTGCGGAACACCGCAGGCCCCAACCGCATACGGACCGAGCCAACACCTAGCGCTTGATGGGATATGGACGTCTCTGCTTCCCCATGTCGCCTCGGCAACCGTTTGACTTGACAACCGCATGCTGCATGTAGAGAAAATCATAATTACTGGGGATCGTGGGAGGCCGATTGATACGTCTCCAATGTATCTATAATTTTTGATTGTTCCATGTTATTATATTACCCCTTTTGGATGTTTATGGGCTTTATTTCACACATTTATATCATTTTTGGGACTAACCTACTAACTGGAGGCCCAGCCCGTATTGCTGTTTTTTTGCCTATTTCGGTATTTCAAAGAAAAGGAATATCAAATGGAGTCCAAATGGAATGAAACCTTCGGAAGTGTGATTTTTGGAACGAACGTGATCCATAGGACTTGGAGTGCGAGTCAAGAAGCAGCTGAGGCCTCCACGAGATAGGAGGGCGCCCCCCCCCTATAGGGCGCGCCCCTTGTCTCGTGGGCCCCTCGGACGACCACCGACGTACTTCTTCCTCCTATATAAGCATACGTACCCCGAAAACATCCAGGGAGCCAACGAGACACAATTTCCACCGTCGTAATCTTCTGTATCCGCGAGATCTCATCTTGGAGCCTTCGTCGGCACTCTGCCGGAGGGGGAATCGACCACGGAGGGCTTCTACATCAACATCCTTGCCCCTCCGATGAGTTGTGAGTAGTTTACCACAGACCTATGGGTCCATAGTTATTAGCTAGATGGCTTTTTCTCTCTTTTTAAATCTCAATACAATGTTCTCCCCCTCTCTTGTGGAGATCTATTTGATGTAAACTCTTTTTGCGGTGTGTTTGTCGAGAACCGATGAATTGTGGGTTTATGATCAAGTTTATTTATGAATAATATTTGAATCTTCTCTGAATTCTTTTATGTATGATTGAGTTATCTTTGCAAGTCTCTTTGAATTATCAGTTTGGTTTAGCCTACTAGATTGATCTTTCTTGCCATGAGAGAAGTGCTTAGCTTTGGGTTCAATCTTGCGGTGTCCTTACCCACTGACAGAAAGGGTTGCAAGGCACGTATTGTATTGTTGCCATCGAGGATAACAAGATGGGGTTTATATTATATTGCTTGAGTTTATCCCTCTGCATCATGTCATCCTGCTTAATGTGTTACTCTGTTCTTTATGAACTTCATACTCTAGATGCAGGAAGGAGTCGGTCGATGTGTGGAGTAATAGTAGTAGATGCAGGCAGGAGTCAGTCTACTTGTTGCGAACATAATGCCTATATACATGATCATGCCTAGATAATCTCATAATTATTCGCTTTTCTATCGACAGTAATTTGTTCACCCACCATAATACTTATGCTATCTTGAGAGAAGCCACTAGTGAAACCTATGGCCCCCGGGTCTATCTCTTATCATATTTGCTTCCAATCTACTTTTATTCACATCTTTACTTTTTGCATCTATATTATAAAATACCAAAAATGTATTTATCTTATCATACTATCTCTATTAGATCTCACTTTTCCAAGTGGCCGTGAAGGGATTGACAACCCCTTTATTGCGTTGGTTGCGAGTTCTTTGTTTGTTTGTGTAGGTGCGTGGGACTTTTGAGGAGCCTCCTACTGGATTGATACCTTGGTTCTCAAAAACTAAGGGAAATACTTACGCTACTATTGCTACATCACCCTTTCCTCTTCCAGGAAAACCAATGCAAGCTCAAGACGTAGCAAGAAGGATTTCTGGTGCCGTTGCCGGGGAGGTCTTCGCTCAAGTCAAGACATACCAAGTACCCATCACAAACCCATCTCCCTCGCATTTACATTATTTGCCATTTGCCTATAGTTTTCCTCTCCCCCACTTCACCCTTGCCGTTTTATTTGCCCTCTCTTTCCCAATCTCCTCCTCTCTTTTCTCTTGCCTTTTTTCTGTTTGCTTGTGTGTTGGATTACTTGTTGCCATGGCGCAAGATAATACCAAATTGTGTGATTTCTCGAATACCAATAATAATGATTTCCTTAGTACTCCGATTGCTCCTCTTAATGATGTTGAGTCTTGTGAAATCAATACAGCTTTACTGAATCTTGTTATGAAAGGTCAATTCGCCGGCCTTCCTAGTGAAGATGCCGCTACTCATCTAAACAACTTTGTTGATTTGTGTGATATGCAAAATAAGAAAGATACGGATAATGATATTGTCAAATTGAAGCTATTTCCATTTTCACTTAGAGATCGTGCTAATGTATCCGCGAGATCCCATCTTGGAGCCTTCGCCGGCACTCTGCCGAAGGGGGAATCGACCATGGAGGGCCTCTACATCAACATCCTTGCCCCTCCGATGAGTTGTGAGTAGTTTACCACAAACCTACGGGTCCATAGTTATTAGCTAGATGGCTTCTTCTCTCTTTTTGGTTCTCAATACAATGTTCTCCCCCTCTCTTGTGGAGATCTATTCGATGTAAACTCTTTTTGCGGTGTGTTTGTTGAGATCCGATGAATTGTGGGTTTATGATCAAGTTTATCTATGAATAATATTTGAATCTTCTCTGAATTCTTTTATGTATGATTGAGTTATCTTTGCAAGTCTCTTCGAATTATCAGTTTGGTTTGGCCTACTAGATTGGTCTTTCTTGCCATGGGAGAAGTGCTTAGCTTTGGGTTCAATCTTGCGGTGTCCTTACCCAGTGACAGAAAGGGTTGGAAGGCACGTATTGGATTGTTGCCATCGAGGATAACAAGATGGGGTTTATATCATATTGCATGAGTTTATCCCTCTACATCATGTCATCTTGCTTAATGCGTTGCTCTGTTCTTATGAACTTAATACTCTAGATGCAGGTAGGAGTCGGTCGATGTGTGGAGTAATAGTAGTAGATGCAGGCAGGAGTCGGTCTACTTGTTATGGACGTGATACCTATATACATGATCATGCCTAGATAATCTCATAACTATGCGCTTTTCTATCAACTGCTCGACAGTAATTTGTTCACCCACCGTAATACTTATGCTATCTTGAGAGAAGCCACTCATGAAACCTATGGCCCCCGGGTCTATCTCTTATCATATTTGCTTTCAATCTACCTTTATTTGCATCTTTAATTTTTGCATCTATATTACAAAATACCAAAAATATATTTATCTTCTCATACTATCTTTATTAGATCTCACTTTCGCAAGTGGCCGTGAAGGGATTGACAACCCCTTTATTGCGTTGGTTGCGAGTTCTCAGTTTGTTTGCGTAGGTGCGTGGGACTTTTGAGGAGCCTCCTACTGGATTGATACCTTGGTTCTCAAAACTGAGGGAAATACTTACGCTACACTTGCTGCATCACCCTCTCCTCTGCGAGGAAAACCAACGCAAGCTCAAGATGTAGCAAGAAGGATTCCTGGCGCCGTTGCCGGGGAGGTCTTTGCTCAAGTCAAGACATACCAAGTACCCATCACAAACCCATCTCCCTCGCATTTACATTATTTGCCATTTGCCTCTCGTTTTCCTCTCCCCCACTTCACCCTTGCCGTTTTATTCGCCCTCTCTTTCCCAATCTCCTCCTCTCTTTCTCGCTTGTTGTTTTTCTGTTTGCTTGTGTGTTGGATTACTTGTTACCATGGCGCAAGATAATACCAAATTGTGTGATTTCTCGAATACCAATAATAATGATTTCCTTAGTACTCCGATTGCTCCTCTTAATGATGTTGAGTCTTGTGAAATCAATACCGCTTTGCTGAATCTTGTTATGAAAGATCAATTTGCCGGCTTTCCTAGTGAAGATGCCGCTACTCATCTAAACAATTTTGTTGATTTGTGTGATATGCAAAAGAAGAAAGATACGGATAACAATATTGTCAAATTGAAGTTATTTCCGTTTTCACTTAGAGATCGTGCTAAAGTTTGGTTTTCGTCTTTGCCTCAAAATAGTATTGATTCTTGGACCAAGTGTAAAGATGCTTTTATCTCTAAGTATTTTCCTCCCACTAAGATTATCACTCTTAGGAATGATATTATGAATTTTAAAGAACTTGATCATGAGCATGTTGCCCTACTCATGGTTTGAACTTATGGATGATCATACAAAAATTATATGCTGGTTTGAACTTTCTTTCTAGAAATCTCTTAAATTCGGCCGCGGGAGGCACGTTTATGGAAATCACGTTAGGAGATGCTACAAAACTTCTTGATAATATTATGGCTAATTATTCTCAATGGCACACCGAAAGATCTTCTAGTAAAAAAGTGCACGCTCTAGAAGAAATCAATGTTTTGAGTGGAAAGATGGATGAACTTATGAAATTATTTTCTACTAAAAATACTCCTCTTGATCCCAATGATATGCCTTTGTCTATTTTGATTGAGAATAATAATGAATCTATGGATGTGAATTTTGTTGGTAGGAATAGTTTTGGAAACAATGCTTATAGAGGAAACTTTAATTCTAGGCCGTTCCCTACTAATTCCTCTAATAATTATGGAAATTCCTACAATAATTCTTATGGTAATTTTAATAAGATGCTCTCTGATTTTGAGAATAGTGTGAAAGAATTTATGATTTCTCAAAAGAATTTCAATGCTTTGCTTGAAGAAAAATTGCTCAAAGTTGATGATTTGGCTAGGAATGTTGATAGACTTTCGCTTGATGTTGATTCTCTTAAACTTAGATCTTATCCTCCTAAGCATGATATCAATGAGTATCGCAAAGCAATGAGAATTTCCATTGATGAGTGCAAGGAAAGAACCGCTAGATTGCGTGCTAAGAAAGATTGCTTTATAAAGGCGTGTTCTTCTAGTTTCCATGAAAATAATGACGAGGATCTTAAAGTTATTGATGCGTCTCTTATTAGATCTATGTTTTCAATATGGATCTTGATAATTATGGGACTAATGATGAGTCAACTCTACCTAGAAGGCGTCCCAAGAATTCGGAGTTTTTAGATCTTGATGCTAAATTTGGTAAAAGTGGGATTGGAGAGGTCACAACTTTAAATAGCATTGAACCCACTATCTCGGATTTCAAGGAATTTGATTATGATAATTGTTCTTTAGAAGGTTGTATTTCCTTGTTGCAATCCGTTGTTAATTCTCCTCATGCTTATAGTCAAAATAAAGCTTTTACCAAACATATCGTTGATACCTTGATGCAATCTTATGATGAAAAACTTAATTTGGAAGTTTCGATACCTCAAAAACTTAATTATGAGTGGGAACCTACTATAAAGATTAGAATTAAAGATCATGAGTGTTTTGCTTTGTGTGATTTGGGTGCTAGTGTTTCCACGATTCCGAAAACTTTATGTGATATTCTAGGTTTCCATGATCTTGATGATTGCTCTTTAAATTTGCACCTTGCGGATTCCACCATTAAAAAGCCAATGGGAAGGATCAATGATGTTCTCATTGTTGCAAATAGAAATTTGGTGCCCGTAGATTTTATCGTTCTTGATATAGATTGCAATCTTTCTTGCCCTATTATTCTTGGTAGACCTTTCCTTAGAACGATTGTCGCGATTATTGATATGAAGGAAGGGAATATTATATTCCAATTTCCATTAAAGAAAGGCATGGAGCACTTTCCAAGAAATAAAGTCAAATTACCTTATGAATCTATCATGCGGGCTACTTATGAATTTAGTGCCAAAGATGGCACTCGTTAGATCTATCTTCGCTTTTATGCCTAGCTAGGGGCGTTAAATGATAGCGCTAGTTGGGAGGCAACCCAATTTTCTTTGTGTTTTTTGTTTTTGTTCCTGTTTAGTTATAAATCTTGCATCTACCTTCTGTTTAGGTGTGTTTTATCTTTTAATTAGTGTTTGTGCCAAGTAGAACCTATAGGATAACCTATGATGATAGTTGATTTGATTCTGCTGAAAAAGGGAAACTTTGGGAGCACGAATGTAGTTTTGGTAAATCACAGAAACGTGCTTTTGCGTTGATTCTTTTTGCTGCTAATCAATAAACAAATTTTCCATGACTTCCTATTTTTGTTAGATTTTTAGTGTTCCAGAAGTGTGCGTTAGTTACAGATTGCTACAGACTGTTCTGTTTTTGACAGATTCTGTTTTTCATGTGTTGTTTGCTTATTTCGATGCATCTATGGCTAGTGAAATAGTTTATAAACCATAGATAAGTTGGATTACAGTAGGTTTAACACCAAAATAAATAAATAATGAGTTCATTACAGTACCTTATGTGGTGGTTTTGTTTTCTTTCACTAACGGAGCTTATAAGATTTCCTGTTGAGTTTTGTGTTGTGAAGTTTTCAAGTTTTGGGTAAAGCTTTTATGGACTATGGAATAAGGAGTGGCAAGAGCCTAAGCTTGGGGATGCCCAAGGCACCCCAAGATATTGAAGAATAGCCAAAAGCCTAAGCTAGGGGATGCCCCGGAAGGCATCCCCTCTTTCGTCTTCGTTCATTGGTAACTTTACTTGGAGCTATATTTTTATTCGCCACATGATATGTGTTTTGCTTGGAGCGTCGTGTATTATATTAGTCTTTGCTTTTTAGTTTACCACAATCATCCTTTCTGTACACACCTTTTGGGAGAAGCCTATTTGATTAGAATTTTCTAGAATACTCTATGTGCTTCACTTATATCTTTTGAGCTTGATAATTTTTGCTCTAGTGCTTCACTTATATCTTTTAGAGCACGGCGGTGACTTATTTTTGTAGAAATTGCTAGTCTCTCATGCTTCACTTATATCTTTTTGAGAGTCTTTTAGAACAGCATGGTACTTGCTATGGTTATAAAATTGGTCCTAGAATGGTAGGCATCCAAGTTGGGTATAATAAAAACCATCATAGGAAGTGAATTGGATGCTACGATCAATTTGATACTTGATAATTGTTTTGAGATATGGAGGTAGTGGTATTAAAGTCATGCTAGTTGGGTGATTATGAATTTAAAGAATGCTTGTGTTGAAGTTAGCAAGTCCCATAGCATGCACGTATGGTTAAAGTGGTGTAACAAATTTGAAACATGAAGTGTACCTAGCTTGTGCATCCTTATGAGTGGCGGTCGGGGACGAGCGATGGTCTTTTCCTACCAATCTATCCCCTAGGAGCATGCGCGTAGTGCTTGATTTTTGATGACTTCTAAATTTTTGCAATAAGTATATGAGTTCTTTTGACTAATGTTGAGTCCATGGATTATACGCACTTTTACCTTTCCACCATTGCTAGCCTCTTCGCTACCGTGCATTGCCCTTTCTCACCTTGAGAGTTGGTGCAAACTTCGCCGGTTTATCCAAACCCCGTGATACGATACGCTCTATCACATATAAACCTCCTTATATCTTCCTCAAAACAGCCACCATACCTACCTATTATGGCATTTCCATAGCCATTCCGAGATATATTGCCATGCAACTTTCCACCGTTCCGTTCATCATCATCATGACATATTTTACTTTTGTCATATTGCCATTGCATGATCATGTAGTTGACATCGTATTTGTGGCAAAGCCACCATGCATTATTTTTCATACATGTCACTCTTGATTCATTGCACCATCCCGGTACACCGCCGGAGGCATTCATATAGAGTCATATCTTGTTCTAGTTTCGAGTTGTAATTCATATGTTGTAATCAATAGAAGTGTGATGATCATCATTATTAGAGCATTGCCCAAAAAGAAAAAAAGGAAAAAAAGAAGAAAGGCCAAAAGAAGAAAAAAAGAAAGGCCCAAAAAAAGGGCAATGTTACTATCTCTTTTTCCACACTTGTGCTTCAAAGTAGCACCTTGTTCTTCATGTAGTGAGTCCCATATATTGTGCTTCAAAGTAGCACCATGTTTTTCATATAGTGAGTCTCATAAGTTGTCTTTTTCATACTAGTGGGAATTTTTCATTATAGAACTTGGCTTGTATATTCCTACGATGGGCTTCCTCAAATGCCCTAGGTCTTCATGAGTAAGCAAGTTGGATGCACACCCACTAGTTTTCTTTTGTTGAGCATTCATTTATAGCTCTAGTGCATCCGTTGCATGGCAATCCCTACTCATGTTGACATCAATTGATGGGCATCTCCATAGCCCGTTGATTATCCTTGTCAATGTGAGACTTTCACTTTTTTTGTCTTCTCCACACAATCCCCATCATCATATTCTATTCCACCCATAGTGCTATATCCATGGCTCACGCTCATGTATTGCGTGAAGGTGGAAAAAGTTTGAGATTATTTAAGTATGAAACAATTGCTTGGCTTGTCATCGGGGGTATAGAAGTTGGGAACATCTTTGTGTGATGAAAATGAAGCATAGCCTAACTATATGATTTTGTAGGGATGAACTTTCTTTTGGCATGTTATTTTGAGAAGACATGATTACTTTGATTAGTATGCTTGAAGTGTTACTATTTCTTTTATCCATATGAACTTTTATTTTGAATCATTTGGATCTGAACATTCATGTCGCAATAAGAAAATTACATTGAGAATTATGCTAGGTAGCATTCCACATCAAAAATTCTTTTTTTATTTTTTACCTACTCGAGGACGAGCAGGAATTAAGCTTGGGGATGCTTGATACGTCTCCAATGTATCTATAATTTTTGATTGTTCCATGCTATTATATTACCCCTTTTGGATGTTTATGGGCTTTATTTTACACATTTATATCATTTTTGGGACTAACCTACTAACCGGAGGCCCAGCCCGTATTGCTGGTTTTTTTTGCCTATTTTAGTATTTCGAACAAAAGGATTATCAAACGGAGTCCAAACGGAATGAAACCTTCGGGAGCATGATTTTTGGAACAAACGTGATCCAGAGGACTTGGAGTGCAAGTCAAGAAGCAGCCGAGGCCTCCACGAGATAGGAGGCCCCCCCCCCTATAGGGCATGCCCCCTGTCTCGCGGGCCCATCGGGCGACCACCGACGTACTTCTTCCTCCTATATAAGCCTACGTACCCCGAAAACATCCAGGGAGCCAATGAAACACAATTTCCACCGCCGTAACCTTTTGTATCCGCGAGATCTCATCTTGGAGCCTTCGCCGGCACTCTGCCGGAGGGGGAATCGACCACGGAGGGCTTCTACATCAACATCCTTGCCCCTCCGATGAGTTGTGAGTAGTTTATCACAGACCTACGGATCCATAGTTATTAGCTAGATGGCTTTTTCTCTCTTTTTTGATCTCAATACAATGTTCTCTCCCTCTCTTGTGGATCTATTCGATGTAAACTCTTTTTGCGGTGTGTTTGTCAAGATCCGATGAATTGTGGGTTTATGATCAAGTTTATCTATGAATAATATTTGAGTCTTCTCTGAATTCTTTTATGTATGATTGAGTTATCTTTGCAAGTCTCTTCAAATTATCAGTTTGATTTGGCCTACTAGATTGATCTTTCTTGCCGTGGGATAAGTGCTTAGCTTTGGGTTCAATCTTGCGGTGTCCTTACCCAGTGACAGAAAGGGTTGCAAGGCACGTATTGTGTTGTTGCCATCGAGGATAACAAGATGGGGTTTATATCATATTTCTTGAGTTTATCCCTCTACATCATGTCATCTTGCTTAATGTGTTACTCTGTTCTTTATGAACTTAATACTCTAGATGCAGGCAGGAGTCGGTCGATGTGTGGAACAATAGTAGTAGATGCAGGCAGGAGTCAGTCTACTTGTTGCGGACGTGATGCCTATATACATGATCATGCCTAGATAATCTCATAATTTTTCGCTTTTCTATCAATTGCTCAACAGTAATTTGTTCACCCACCGTAATACTTATGCTATCTTGAGAGAAGCCACTAGTGAAACCTATGGCCCCCGGGTCTATCTCTTATCATATTTGCTTCCAAACTACTTTTATTTGCATCTTTACTTTTTGCATCTATATTATAAAATACCAAAAATATATTTATCTTATCATACTATCTCTATTAGATCTCACTTTCGTAAGTGGCCGTGAAGGGATTGACAACCCCTTTATTGCGTTGGTTGCGAGTTCTTTGTTTGTTTGTGTAGGTGCATGGGACTTTTGAGGTCCCACTGCCTTGTTCCCCTTATCCACTGCCTTCCTCCACTGGCTTCCCCGGTTCCCTTGTACGCCCATGCGCAGGGCCCTGCGCACGATGTTCGGTACCGTGCTACCTCTTGAGCTTGTGTTGGTTTAAACTTGAAGAGGAAAGGGTGATGCAGCAAAGTAGCGTAAGTATTTCCCTCAGTTTTGAGAACCAAGGTATCAATCCAGTAGGAGAAGACGCACAAGTCACCGAATACCTGCACAAACAATCAAGAACTTGCAACCAACGTGATAAAGGGGTTGTCAACCCCTTCAGGTCACTCGCAAAAGTGAGATCTGATAGAGATAATAAAGTAAATATTTTTGGTATTTTTGTTGTATAGATTGGAAAGTAAAGGTTGCAAAATAGTAAACGAGATTCGATAATATGGAAAAGAGACTTTAATATAATGGAAAAGAGACCCGGGGGCCATAGGTTTCACTAGTGGCTTCTCTTGAGATAGCATGTATTATGGTAGGTGAACAAATTACTGCCGAGCAACTGATAGAAAAGCGCATAATTATGATGACATCTAAGGCAATGATCATGAACATAGGCATCACATCCGTGTCAAGTAGACCGAGTCCTGCCTGCATCTACTACTATTACTCCACACATGGACCGCTATCCAGCAGGCATCTAGAGTATTAAGTTCATAAGAACGAAGTAACGCATTAAGCAAGATGACATGATGTAGAGGGATAAACTCAAGCAATATGATATAAACCCCATCTTTTTATCCTCGATGGCAACAATACAATACGTGCCTTGCTGCCCCTACTGTCACTGGGAAAGGACACCGCAAGATTGAACCCAAAGCTAAGCACTTCTCCCATGGCAAGAAAGATCAATCTACTAGGCCAAACTAAACCGATAGTTCGAAGAAACTTGCAAAGATATCAAATCATGCATATAAGAATTCAGAGAAAAACCAAATAATATTCCTAGATAATCTTGATCATAAATCCACAATTCTGCAAAAGAATATTACATCGAATAGATCTCCAAGAACATCGAGGAGAACTTTGTATTGAGAATCAAACAGAGAGAAGAAGCCATCTAGCTAATAACTATGGACCCGAAGGTCTGTGGTAAACTACTCATGCTTCATCGGAGAGGCAATGGTGTTGATGTAGAAGCCCTCCGCGATCAATTTTCCCTCCAGCAGATCACCGAAAAAGGCCCCAAGATAGGATCTCACGGGTACAGAAGGTTGCGGCGGTGGAAAAGTGGTTTCGTGGCTCCCCCTGATGTTCTTAGGGTATAAGAGTATATATAGGCGAAAGAACTAGGTCCGTGGAGCTACGAGGGGCCCACGAGGGTGGGGGCGCGCCTACCCCCCTGGGCGCACCCTCCTGCCTCGTGGATGCCTTGTTGCGTCTCTGACTTCAACTCCAAGTCTTCTGGTTTGCTTTTGGTCCAAGAAAGATCATCGCGAAGGTTTCTTTCCGTTTGGACTCCGTTTGGTATTCCTTTTCTGCAAAACTCTTAAATAGGCAAAAAAACAGAAACTGGCACTGGGCCTCTGGTTAAGAGGTTAGTTCCAAAAGTAATATAAAAGGGCATATTAAAGCCCATTAAACATCCAAAACAGATACTATGATAGCATGGAACAATCAAAAATTATAGATACGTTGGAGACGTATCACACCGCGAGAGTGGAGCCGTGGAGGAAGGCGAGCGGCAGCCGCGAGTGACGGTGTCAAAACCGGCGGATCTCGGGTAGGGGGGCCCGATCTATGCGTCAAGGCTGATGGTAACAAGAAGCAAGGGACACAGATGTTTACGCAGGTTCAGGCCCTCTCGATGGAGGTAAAACCCTACTTCCTGCTTGATTAATATTGATGATATGGGTAGTACAAGAGTAGATCTACCACGAGATCGTAGAGGCTAAATCCTAAGAGCTAGCCTATGATGGTATGATTGTAATTGTGATCGGCCTTCTAAGGACCAACCTCTCCGGTTTATATAGACACTGGAGAGGGCTAGGGTTTGCATGGAGTCGGTTACAAGGAAGGAAACACAATATCCGGATTGCCAAGCTTGTCTTCCACGCAAAGGAGAGTCCCATCCGGACACAAGCCGAAGTCTTGAGTCTTGTATCTTCACGCTTCAATAGTCCGGACGTTGTACACAGTCCGGCCGTCCGGATACCCCCTAATCCAGGACTCCCTCAGTAGCCCCTGAACCAGGCTTCAATGACGATGAGTCCGGCGCGCAGCATTGTCTTCGGCATTGCAACGCGGGTTCCTTCTCCGAATACTCCAAAGTAATTATTGAACACTTGAATCGTGTCTGGATCCACAAAATGATCTTTACACACCGCTGTAGAGAGAATGATATTTCACAAACGCAATCTGATGACAACTTTTTCTGATGACCTGACATGTTATTACGGTCGGATCATTATTCGAACCGTTTTCCCACAACTAGCTACATTGCATATTGTGAGGCGGTTTCTTTCACATGTCTTGTCAAAGCAGAGATTGTTCCCCTTATCACGGGATTCTCATCAATACGGGTATGGGTAACCCCACCACGCCATCAATCATGGCGCTTGGGAAGCAAGCGATTCCGAACGGGCAAGTGGGGTCGCACCGCTTTCGGCGCCTCTATAAAGGGATAAGATTTCCCCATTTTCACCCACGCCTTCTTCCTCCTTTTCCCACTCTTGCCCCCTCGAGCTCCAGCGCCCAAGCCCAAGTCTTCTCCGCACAGCTAAACATGTCCGGAGCAGGAGGCAAGTGGGTGGCTTCCACCGTCAAGGAGAAGCACATCACAAATCTTCGGGCGGCCGGATACTTGGCCGCGGACATAGCGCACCGGCTACCGAACGCCGGGCAGGTCATTCCGACCCTAGGACCCCACGAGAGGGTCGTATTCGTCGCCCACTTCATTCGTGGACTGGGATTTCCACTCCATCCCTTCATCCGCAGGATCATGTTCTACTACAGGATAGATTTCCATGATCTAGCCCCGAACTTCGTCCTCAACATCTCGGCATTCATCGTCGTATGCGAGGCCTTCCTCCGCATCCGGCCTCATTTTGGCCTATGGCTGCAAACCTTCTACGTGAACCCGAAGATTGTAAGCGGCCAGCAAGCGGAGTGCGGAGGGCCATGGTGGGCAAGATGCCTCACGTCACCTGGCTAGACGGTTCCTTCACGAAGACCGTAAAAGGATGGCAATCAGGGTGGTTCTACATCACCGAGCCGCGCGGCGCCCACTGGGCAGCGGCCCCCGAGTTCTGATCCGGAGCCCCCATGCGGCTCACCTCCTGGGAAAAGAAGGGTCTGTCCTGGGGCGATTCTACGGAGCTGACCGGACTCCAGACATGCATCAAAAGCATGAAGGACAAGAACATCAAGCTTGTCAACGTGATCCAGGTCATGCTCGTTCGCCGGATCCTGCCCTGCCAAAGGCGGGCATTCAATCTGTGGGAGTTCGTCCCGGCCGAACACCAGACGCTCTAGAAGCTCTACGACATGACGCACAAAGGTGCATGGAAGGTGCTGTTCAAGGCCTCTGAAGTTCCTCCTCCCACATCCGAGGACCGCGGGCTTCACGTCGAGCGGGCTCCTAGTCAGGTGAGTTCTCAAACTACCACCGGACCTAGTTCTTCCCAATATATTCATAGGAGAACCTTATGTAGTTATGCATATTTGCTTCAGGATTATGTGGAGACAGCGGAGCAGGTTTACTGTCCGGCTCCGCTGCCAGAAGGCCCAGCTGATGCTCTCCTGATGGAGATGTTGGTCCCGGCACCGTACAAGGTGCCGGAGAAGAAGGCCGAAAAGAAGGCCCCGGGGACCCGAAAGGGTCTCCGGCGTAAGGTTACGCCAGAAGCCTCGTCCGAAGACGACGAGGCACACTCCTCCCACGAAGGGGAGGAGGAAGAAGAAGAAGACGCCCCATCCGGAAAGGATGAGGGGCCCGGGGAGGCGGACCAGGGGCCGAAAAAGGCCCTCGGCGTAAGGCCATCATACCCTTGTCGTCTGATGACAACGAGACAGATTCCTCCCGCGGAGGCGGTGGGAATCGAGAAGAAATTCTACCTCCCCACACTGGGGGGGAGAAGAAGAGAAAAGCCGCCCTGGAGGGGGAGGCTGGGGCGTCCAAGAAGGGGAAGGTGTCCCTTCCGGACTCCTCCGCCATGGCCGCTCACAGCGAGGAGGGGTGGCTGCCCACGGGGAAGCCCCCCAGTGCGATCGTAAGTGTCCGCACTCCACCATAACTTCACTCTATAGCTTTTGTTTAACGCCGAACATATGTGCAGTCCGGCCAGGGCTCACCCCGAGGTATCTTCCTCCGGGTCCCTGAGCGATTCGGAGATCAATTCGCTCTCGACAGCCACTACTCCTCAGTCCGCGGACGACACGGAGGTGTTGTCCCGAAGGCTCCCAGAGCGGGGGGGAGGTGACTCTGGAGACGCCCCAAGGCGGAGTCCTAGATGTTGGACATGCGGGGTTCAAGATCCCCGCGGATCGTATTGATGAGAGCAACAGTAGGCCGGGCTCTCAGCCGAACACTGTCCCGGAACCTTCAATGTTTCCGAACTCAAGCGGACAGCCCCTCGTTAGGGAGGGCAAGCCGTCTGCATCGAGGACTTCCGGTGCGCCCGAGGCGCCAGATTGTCTGCTGGAAGCGCTTCGCGGCGCTTCCGTGGATGAAAAGCACCGTACTCTTATGAGTTTGGTGATTCAAAAGGTTTTGTCCGTCAAGAGCGGACTGAAGCTTGCACCAGCCTCTTGACAGGCTTTGAGGTAAGTAATAAATATGTGTAAAATTACCACCCGATAGGTAGTAGCCCCTAATACTCTGTTTGGTGTTCGGAAAGAAAAGCCAAACGGAGGGTCAATTATAATCTGCAGGAGTCTAATAATAAGTGTTCATGTGAATAAGCAGGCCGTGTTGCTTGCCGCTGCTGCCCGCACCGCCGAGGTTGCCGAACTAAAGTGGGACCTGGAGCAAGCGCAGGGAGAGCTCGGCCTCGCGAAGAGGCAGCTCGAGGAGAATAAAGGTAAGCGATTCCCTGCTTGCGTGTATTTAAAGAAAGGCAAAATTGGCCAGTCTAACGCCAAAGCGTCGTGACTGTGTAAGAGGGGCCACCGCCGAAGTGGCATCCCTGAAGAAAGCGTTGTCCGAGGCCGAAGACAAAGCAGCCTTAGAATGCAAGGAGCGCGAAAAGCAAAGTGCTAGAGTGGGCGAGGTACAGCAAGAGCTCCGGGACCTCGGCAAGAAGTGTGAGTCCGTGGAGCATGATCTGAAGGCGAAAGAGGCCGAGCTTGCAAAGGCCCTTGTGAATTTGAAAGACGCCAAGGCCGAAGCCGAGAAAGCACAGCAGGAGATCCAGGAGGCCAAAAAGATAGCAGCGGGTAAGAAGTTCTTTATGCAAAGCAAACATGTGGAGGAGGCGTTTCTTTTACTTACTCGAATTCGGAGCTCTCCAGGGGCATTCGCAGATCTGCCACGCAGCGTATCAGACGCTGCGGAGTTCTACCGTGCCCAGGAGGGGAGCTCAACGGAGAAGCTGTTCTGGTCCCAGTATGCCGGGGCCGAACATCCGATGCCTCTGAGTGACCAACTGAAGCAGTTGGTCGAACTCCACAGGGCGGCCGAACTGGCTATGAAAGGTTTCATAGTCCGGATGTGGCCTGGTGAGCTCCTGCCCACTAGCTACTTTGGCCTGATCAAGCGGATGGTGGATGCCTGTCCATGGCTTGAAGTGATCAAGCGATCCGTTTGTATTAAGGGTACTCGTCGGGCCTTTGCACACGTCAAGGTGCATTGGGGCAAGCTGGATGCGGAGAAGCTGGTCAAGGATGGGCCGCCGGAGGGCAAGGCGCATCGCCATCCCGAGATGTACTATGATGGCATTATGAAGGGTGCTCGTCTCGTGGCCGATGAGTGTACCAAGGACACCATTTTTGAATGAATTCACTTCTGACATGTTTGTAATTTAAAGACGAAGTTACTTGCGCTATGTAGCGCTTTTGTTATTTAAAATATTACCTTCTGTGCGGATGTTTATAAGATTCTGAACGTAAGCCAGTCGTCGGCTTCCGCCCCCACGTAACTAATACTGGGGTGTTCGTGGAAAACCCGAACACTCTTTATCCAAATGTTTGGTCCATTAAGGAGGTGTCCGGCGCAGCAAACAAGGCAATCGGACTATGCGGCTTTATAACTTTCACTTAGCCATAGAAGTCTACAATTTTAAATATCGGCGAAGCCCCTAGAATTCAGAGGGCCGAACTGGGGCACTATACACGCCTAGATCGGACGAAGCCGATTTATCGCCTAAAGCGGAAAATCTTTAAGGATTTTAGGACCTCTCGAACAGCGATCAGCTCTCGCCACATCATGCCGGTCAGTTTTCGGCTTTCTCTAATGAGGTGCTCGTCCGGAAGAACCGGGACACAATCGCAGTAGTTCTCCCTGCGCTACCTTAGCCGATTTAACGGAACATAAGGCACCAAAACAAGGGAGCCGGGCTATCCCAACTGTAGATCCAAGACATGATTCGGAGCTGATGCATATAGTGCTATAAGTTCGGGGTGCCACACTGTTGAAAGTGTTCGGACTTTACTTGCCATATTACGGGGCACCATGAGAAGCCTCTGGCAAACTGACCGTACCAAGGTGTACGGATGCAATAAACATTTATAAGAGAAAAAATGCTCAAATAAGAATAATAAGTTGATGCTATATATGATCTCCCATTGACGAATAATACGTTTAAGCGTATGTTTACAATGGATGCATTAAGCGGAGATAAGTAGGACTATTTGACATGTCCTATCCAGGGGCAGGCTGTGTACAGATAGATAAAGCAGGTATAATGATCATAAATAGATTCCACCTGGGTATTTCCTTCTGTGCACAACGTCTGTTGCCTCTTTGGATGTCTCTCCCATGTAAGTCTGGCAATTCGGCTCTTCTGAGGATGTTGCACTAAAGCGATGTCCTGAAACGTAAGAGGGAAAGATTATGAAGGTATTTGGCGGTTACCCGCACTATTGACTGAATCGTTGATGCGCCTCCGCCCATGCAAATGGTATCTTGAGTGCGTAATTGTGTACACGTGGCATGAATGCTGCTTTGATGGGGCTTGAGCGGAGGCCGGACTGCTAATCACGCTCTTGGCGTTCCTGATGATCCTATTGTAGGGTGCTCCAGACTCGCTTGATGGTGCCTGAGGTTGTCGTCGCCGGATTGGAGGTTTGCCGGAGGAGGTCGCATTGTACTTCCACTGCGAGGGCTGCAGTATGCTCTTCTATACAGAGAGAGCGGTCCATGTTTCCGTTTACTGTTATGACGCCTTGCGGACCTGGCATCTTGAGCTTGAGGTATGCATAATGTGGTACCGCATTGAATCTAGCGAATGCGGTTCGTCCGAGCAGTGCGTGGTAACCACTACGGAAAGGGACGATATCAAAGATTAACTCTCCGTCCGGAAGTTGTCCGGGGATCCGAAGACCACTTCCAATGTTATAGAGCCCGTATAGCGGGCCCCTACTCCAGGAATGACACCTTTAAAGGTGGTTTTGGTTGGCTTAATCCTTGAAGGATCAATGCCCATTTTGCGCACTGTGTCCTGATAAAGCAGGTTCAGGCTGCCACCGCCGTCCATAAGGACTTGCGTGAGGTGGAATCCGTCGATGATCGGGTCCAAGACCAATGCGGCTTGATGAGGACATCAATACAATTGTTACACCCACAGCCCCTGCTGCTATACATACTGGACCAATTACTAGAGCTCGTGCACGCCAACTAAATTACCAGGTACTTTCGTTTCTTGGTAATGATTTTAATGTTCATGAGAATATGATGCTGCCTAAATTGGATACATTTGTTTTGCTTACAAATGAAGGGCCTAGCTTGGAGAAGGATGAACATTGGAGCAAGAACAAGCATGGAGATGATGGCATGCGCAAGGGGAACAAGAACGGAGTTACAAGTGATGATTTCAGGACTTTGAAGCCACCATAATGGGTGCATGAAGCCTTGGACGAAATATACAAGATGCCACTTCGTAAATTTCATCCCGAGGCTATTTTAGGTGCTGCGTCACCTTATTATTGGGCCAGGCCCATGTAATTTCGAAATACATAAGTATAGGCTATTTTTAGAGTCCGTATGTGTGGGGAAACAAGAGATAGGGTTGATTTCGGACCCCTCCACCAAGGGCCACGAAATTCCCCCCTCTTCCTCCATATATACAGCCCTTAGGGCATCGTTTAGACTTTGGGTTTTGTTTAGATTAAAAGTTCGCCATAGCTGCAACTTCGCGTACTTCGTTTGTGTTCAACGACTAGACAAAGGCGTCACAGAACCCCACCTTGATCAATAAAGCTTTCATCTTATATTCGCAATATCCAGATTGCAATCTCAGTTTCTTGCTTGTTCTTCGTTTGCTCGCAGGAAACAGACCCTCGTGGTCAGGTTGATCGTGCTCCGGCGTGGTCAATAACCTCTCGGAGTTGGTTTAGCGATTGCTAAGGCACGACATCCTCGCACGTTCGTAGTCGGATTGTCAAAGTCGACTTCCACCAAAGCGATATCCATCATCTCATCGAAAGACGGGACACCTTTGCCTTAGATCGAGTCTGTTCTTCATACCTACAGTCCACGAAAAAGCCAAAAAAAAATTAGGGTTAATTCATCATATCCGAACCAATCTGAGCCTTTGCATAATCTTTTTAGGGTTTTGCTTTGTTGAATTTGCGGTTGCATCGTCGTGTCTAGTTGCTGGTCTTAGAGTCTAGTCTTTTAGAGTTTCGAGTTCTGGTCATAAGTTGTCACGCCGCCGCCGCACCATCATCATCGCCCCTGCCATCTACCACCACCACACCGAATCCGTATCCATATACCACCACCAATCCGTGTCCATATACCACCACCGATCCATATCCATATACTACCACCGCTACCACCACCGCTGCCATATACCACCACCATATATCCACCACCAATCCGAGTTCCTTGCTTATTAGGTTTGTTTTCGAGATCCATCTAGTTTCCGATTCGTGTTTCCTTGCCGGAGTAGGTTTCGGAAAAAAAAAAGAGTCGGGTAGCCACGCTCCGTTTAGGCCCAAAATTTTTCGAAAACGCATTTTTCGAAAAAAATTCTGGCTATCCTATTTTTAGGTGTTTCTGAGTGTTTGAGACAGGTGCCATTATAGGAAGTTTTTTTTGACCCATTTCCAGTTTTTGGGTCCGGGCAGTCAAAAAAAAAATTGGTCGAAAAAATTTCGTGCCCATCCTGTCAGTTTGAGCTAGGAAGAGTTTTGAGACACTCGCCATTATAGTGATTTTGCGCAAAAAAAACAGCGAAAAAAAAGAGCGCAAAAAAAAGAGCGAAAAAAATTCAGAGTGTGCTTTTCCCTTGTTTACGTGCCGCGCCGTGATTTTGTTGGTGTTCTAGGCTCGCGTCTCTAGCACAGTCTAGCCTAGGACCAGCACAGTACCGTCGTTGAGCGTTTATTCAACTTTGCATCTCTGAATTGATTATTGCTGACCCTTTTTGCTACCATACTATAAGCCTTCCCAGCTCCACATACATCTACGTCGTGTGTTCGACTCTCCCTGGTAATCGCTCTATCCAAGCTTTGAGAGTTTTTGACTACAACGGTTGCCGATCACCGCCTGCTGCTGGGTAAGAACTGGTAAGAATTTGAGATTTGCTTGACGGATTTGTGATACACCACCACCACTTCTTAGTAGTCTGTAGGATCACATTCTTGTGTGTTTCTATTGCTGCTAACCATGCCAGGATCACAAGCCGACGAGATTGACTGGGAGAACTTATCGAACAAGGAGCTTCATGATAAGTTTCAGCAAATGATGACTGAACAGGTACAAGATGTGCTGAACAATTTTGAAGAGGCCATGGAGAAGATCACTGGCCTTGAGAAGACGTTCGAAACAAAGCTCGATAACAGATTTAATGAACTGCTTGCGCGTCTTCCACCACCGGCTGCACCTGTCGCACCTCTGCAACAACAACAACTACGCCCCCTTCCGAATCAGTATGGACGAGCACAGCGTGTTCCTATTGAGCCAGGACAAACTTCTGGTGCCGCTGCTACTGCTGTTGGTGCTTCTTTGGCTCCTGCTACTGCTCCTGCTGGTACCCAGGAGGATGATGAGTATGCGGGTGATTATGAGGATGAGGTTGATCAAAATCAGATCTACGAGCAGCCACCAGCACCACCACCAGCAGGTCGACCTCAGGTATATATTCGTCATGGTAGGCCTACACCACCACCTCAGGTACGCGATGATGTCCATATTCCTAAACTGAAATTGAATATTCCACCATTTGAGGGTAGATATGTCCCTGATATATATCTTACTTGGGAATTAGAAACTGAACAACGATTTACATGTTTACAATATCCTGAGGAGAGACGAGTTGCTGCTGCTGTTTGTGCTTTCACTAGTTTTGCATGTGTATGGTGGTCTGAACATTGTAGATTATATCCTATTCCAACTACTTGGGCTGCTTTGAAAACTGCTATGCGTACGCGTTGGGTTCCACCATATTATCAATGTGAATTGCTTCAAAAATTGCAGCGCTTAAGACAAGGGAAAAATTCTGTAGAAGAATATTATCAGGAATTACAAACTGGCATGATTAGATGTGGTATTGTTGAGGAGAATGAAGCTATGCTTGCACGTTTTTTGGGTGGATTAAATAGAGAGATTCAGACCATTTTAGACTATAAGGAGTATACTAATATCACTCGTTTATTCCATCTTGCTTGTAAAGCTGAACGTGAAGTGCAGGATCGACAAGCATTGGGGCGAACTAACTTTTCTGCAGGCCGACCTTCATCATGGACACCACGTGCATCTTCTACTTCAACTGCACCAGCACCTCCATCCGGTGCCACCTCCAGCCGTGATACAAGAAAACAGGCACAACCACCATTATCTGCCAAGAGCGCACCTGCGGGGCCTGCACAGCGTTCTTCTTCTTCCATGGCATCAACAGGGCACACAAGTGATATTATTTGTCGTCGTTGTAAGGGAGGAGGTCATTATGCGAGGGAGTGCAAATCTCCGCGTGTGATGATTGCTACCGCAGATGGTGGATATGAGTCCGCTAGTGACTATGATGAGGAGACATTGGCTCTTATTACACGTGAAGAACATGGTGGAGATGATTCTGATCATGAGTCGCAATACATGGCTCCTGAAGACGCTGACAGGTATGAATGTTTAGTTGCTCAACGTGTTTTGAGTGTGCAGGTCACACAAGCTGAGCAAAATCAGAGGCACAATTTGTTCCATACCAAGGGAGTTGTGAAGGAACGTTCTGTGCGCGTCATAATAGACGGCGGGAGCTGCAACAACTTGGCTAGCATGGAGATGGTGGAGAAGCTTTCTCTCACCACAAGACCACATCCACATCCTTACTACATCCAATGGTTCAACAACAGCGGCAAGGTTAAGGTAACACGTACTGTTCGTGTGCATTTTAGTATCTCTACATATGCTGATTATGTTGATTGTGATGTGGTACCTATGCAAGCATGTTCCTTATTACTTGGTAGACCATGGCAATTTGATAAAAATTCTGTACACCATGGTAGAAACAATCACTATACTCTTGTTCATAAGGATAAAAATATAACTTTGCTTCCTATGACTCCTGATTCCATTTTGAAAGATGATATTAATAGAGCTAATAAAGCACAACAGGAGAAGAATAAGAGTGAAAATCAGATTGTGGCAAAAGAATTTGAGCAACAAATGAAGCATAATAATAAACCATCTAGTGTTGCTTCTGAAATTAAATTGAAAAGTGCATGTTTATTTGCCACCAAATCTGATATTGATGAGCTAGATTTCAGCAAATCTGTTTGCTATGCTTTTGTGTGCAAAGAGGCATTATTTTCATTCGAGGACGTGCCTTCCTCTTTGCCTCCTGCTGTCACTAACATTTTGCAGGAGTTCGCTGACGTTTTTCCACAAGACGTGCCACCGGGATTACCGCCTATTCGAGGGATTGAGCATCAGATTGACTTAATTCCCGGTGCTTCACTGCCAAACCGTGCACCATACCGTACCAATCCAGAGGAGACGAAGGAGATTATGCGTCAAGTACAAGAGCTTCTCGACAAAGGTTATATACGCGAATCTCTTAGTCCTTGTGCTGTTCCTATTATTCTAGTGCCGAAAAAGGATGGTACATCACGTATGTGTGTTGATTGTAGAGGCATTAATAATATTACTATTCGTTATCGTCATCCTATTCCTAGGCTAGATGATATGCTTGATGAATTGAGTGGCTCTACAATATTCTCCAAAGTTAATTTGCGTAGTGGCTACCATCAAATTCGTATGAAATTGGGAGATGAATGGAAAACAACATTTAAAACTAAGTTTGGATTATATGAGTGGTTAGTCATGCCTTTTGGGTTAACTAATGCACCTAGTACTTTCATGAGATTAATGAACGAAGTTTTACGTGCTTTCATTGGACGATTTGTGGTAGTTTACTTTGATGACATATTGATTTATAGCAGATCTTTGGAAGAACATTTGGAACATTTACGTGCTGTTTTTATTGCTCTACGTGATGCACGTTTGTTCGGTAACCTTGGGAAGTGCACCTTTTGCACCGACCGAGTATCTTTTCTTGGCTATGTTGTTACTCCACAGGGAATTGAAGTTGATAAAGCCAAGATTGAAGCTATTGAGAGTTGGCCGCAGCCCAAAACGGTCACACAAGTGAGGAGTTTTCTTGGCCTCGCTGGATTCTATAGGCGTTTTGTGAGAGATTTCAGCACCATTGCTGCACCTCTCAATGAGCTTACAAAGAAAGATGTGTCTTTTCTTTGGGGTACCGCACAGGAAGAAGCCTTCACGGTATTGAAAGATAATCTGACACATGCTCCTTTACTCCAACTTCTTGATTTTAATAAGACTTTTGAGCTTGAATGTGATGCTAGTGGAATTGGATTAGGAGGTGTGTTATTACAAGATGGCAAACCTGTTGCATACTTTTCTGAAAAAGTGAGTGGGCCTAGTCTGAATTATTCTACTTATGATAAAGAATTATATGCTCTTGTTCGGACTTTAGAAACATGGCAACATTATTTATGGCCCAAAGAATTTGTTATACATTCTGATCATGAATCTTTGAAACATATTAAAAGTCAAGCTAAACTGAATCGTAGACATGCTAAATGGGTTGAATTCATTGAGACTTTCCCTTATGTCATTAAACACAAGAAGGGAAAAGAAAATGTTATTGCTGATGCATTGTCTCGTCGCTATACTATGCTTTCACAACTTGACTTAAAAATATTTGGTTTGGAGACCATCAAAGATCAATATGTGCATGATGCTGATTTTAAAGATGTAATGCAGAATTGTAAAGAAGGAAGAATGTGGAACAAGTTTGTCGTTAACGATGGATTTGTGTTTCGTGCTAACAAGCTATGCATTCCAGCTAGCTCCGTTCGTCTTTTGTTGTTGCAGGAGGCGCATGGAGGAGGATTAATGGGACACTTTGGCGTGAAGAAGACGGAGGACGTACTTGCTACACATTTCTTTTGGCCAAAGATGAGACGTGATGTTGAGCGTTTTATTGCTCGCTGCACTACATGTCAAAAAGCTAAGTCACGACTCAATCCTCATGGTTTATATATGCCTTTGCCTGTACCTAGTGTTCCTTGGGAGGATATATCTATGGACTTTGTTTTAGGTTTACCTCGAACAAAGAAGGGGAGGGATAGCATATTTGTTGTCGTGGATAGATTCTCGAAAATGGCACACTTTATACCATGTCATAAAAGCGATGATGCTGTTAATGTTGCTGATTTGTTATTTCGTGAAATTATTCGCTTGCATGGTGTGCCAAATACTATTGTTTCAGATCGTGATACTAAATTTCTTAGCCACTTTTGGAGATGTTTATGGGCTAAGTTGGGGACTAAACTGCTTTTTAGTACTACTTGTCACCCCCAAACTGATGGACAAACTGAAGTAGTCAATAGAATGTTGTCTACTATGCTTAGGGCTCTTTTGAAGAATAATAAGAAAATGTGGGAGGAATGCTTGCCTCATATTGAATTTGCTTATAATCGTTCATTGCATTCTACTACTAAGATGTGCCCTTTTGAAGTTGTGTATGGTTTCCTACCTCATGCACCTATTGATTTGTTGCCTCTTCCATCTTCGGAGAAGGTTAATTTTGATGCTAAACAACGTGCTGAATTGATTTTAAAAATGCATGAGTTAACTAAGGAAAACATTGAGCGCATGAATGCTAAATATAAACTTGCTGGAGATAAGGGTAGAAAACATGTTGAGTTTGCACCTGGAGATCTTGTTTGGTTACATTTGCGTAAGGATAGATTTCCTGATTTGCGCAAATCAAAGTTAATGCCACGTGCTGATGGTACCTTTAAGGTGTTAGAGAAAATAAATGATAATGCATATAAACTTGAGCTGCCTGCAGATTTTGGGGTTAGTCCCACTTTTAACATTGCAGATTTGAAGCCTTATTTGGGTGAGGAAGATGAACTTCCGTCGAGGACGACTTCATTTCAAGAAGGGGAGGATGATGAGGACATCAATACAATAGTTACACCCACAGCCCCTGCTGCTATACATACTGGACCAATTACTAGAGCTCGTGCACGCCAATAAATTACCAGGTACTTTCGTTTCTTGGTAATGATTTTAATGTTCATGAGAATATGATGCTGCCTAAATTGGATACGTTTGTTTTGCTTACAAATGAAGGGCCTAGCTTGGAGAAGGATGAACATTGGAGCAAGAACAAGCATGGAGATGATGGCATGCGCAAGGGGAACAAGAACGGAGTTACAAGTGATGATTTCAGGACTTTGAAGCCACCATAATGGGTGCATGAAGCCTTGGACGAAATATACAAAATGCCACTTCATAAATTTCGTCCCGAGGCTATTTTAGGTGCTGCGTCACCTTATTATTGGGCCAGGCCCATGTAATTTCGAAATACATAAGTATAGGCTATTTTTAGAGTCCGTATGTGTGGGGAAACAAGAGATAGGGTTGATTTCGGACCCCTCCACCAAGGGCCACGAAATTCCCCCCTCTTCCTCCACATATACAGCCCTTAGGGCATCGTTTAGACTTTGGG
>NC_041389.1:210425637-210492426 GCF_002162155.2 Triticum dicoccoides | reverse complement strand
ATTTTTAAAATCAATTCAGCACGTTGTTTACCATCAAAATTAACCTTCTCCGAAGATGGAAGAGGCAACAAATCAATAGGTGCACGAGGTAGGAAACCATACACAACTTCAAAAGGGCACATCTTAGTAGTAGAATGCAATGAACGATTATAAGCAAATTCAATATGAGGCAAGCATTCCTCCCACATTTTCTTATTATTCTTCAAAACAGCCCTAAGCATAGTAGACAACATTCTATTGACTACTTCAGTTTGTCCATCAGTTTGGGGGTGACAAGTAGTACTAAAAAGCAGTTTAGTCCCCAACTTAGCCCATAAACATCTCCAAAAGTGGCTAAGAAATTTAGTATCACGATCTGAAACAATAGTATTTGGCACACCATGCAAGCGAATAATTTCACGAAAGAACAAATCAGCAACATTAACAGCATCATCGCTTTTATGACATGGTATAAAGTGTGCCATTTTCGAGAATCTATCACGACAACAAATATGCTATCCCTCCCCTTCTTTGTTCGAGGTAAACCTAAAACAAAGTCCATAGATATATCCTCCCAAGGAACACTAGGTACAGGCAAAGGCATATATAAACCATGAGGATTGAGGCGTGACTTAGCTTTTTGACATGTAGTGCAGCGAGCAATAAAACGCTCAACATCCCATCTCATCTTTGGCCAAAAGAAATGTGTAGCAAGTACGTCCTCCGTCTTCTTCACGCCAAAGTGTCCCATTAATCCTCCTCCATGCCTCCTGCAACAACAAAAGACGAACGGAGCTAGCTGGAATGCATAGCTTGTTAGCACGAAACACAAATCCATCGTTAACAACAAACTTGTTCCACATTCTTCCTTCTTTACAATTATGCTTACATCTTTAAAATCAGCATCATGCACATATTGATCTTTGATGGTCTCCAAACCAAATATTTTGAAGTCAAGTTGTGAAAGCATAGTACAGCGACGAGACAAAGCATCGGCAATAACATTTTCTTTTCCCTTCTTGTGTTTAATGACATAAGGGAAAGTCTCAATGAATTCAACCCATTTAGCATGTCTACGATTCAGTTTAGCTTGACTTTTAATATGTTTCAATGATTCATGATCAGAATGTATAACAAATTCTTTGGGCCATAAATAATGTTGCCATGTTTCTAAAGTCTGAACAAGAGCATATAATTCTTTATCATAAGTAGAATAATTCAGACTAGGCCCACTCAATTTTTCAGAAAAGTATGCAACAGGTTTGCCATCTTGTAATAACACACCTCCTAATCCAATTCCACTAGCATCACATTCAAGCTCAAAAGTCTTATTAAAATCAGGAAGTTGGAGTAAAGGAGCATGTGTCAACTTATCTTTCAATACCGTGAAGGCTTCTTCCTGTGCGGTACCCCAAAGAAAAGGCACATCTTTCTTTGTAAGCTCATTGAGAGGTGCAGCAATGGTGCTGAAATCTCTCACAAAACGCCTATAGAATCCAGCGAGGCCAAGAAAACTCCTCACTTGTGTGACCGTTTTGGGCTGCGGCCAACTCTCAATAGCTTCAATCTTGACTTTATCAACTTCAATTCCCTGTGAAGTAACAACATAGCCAAGAAAAGATACTCGGTCGGTGCAAAAGGTGCACTTCCCAAGGTTACCAAACAAACGTGCATCACGTAGAGCAATAAAAACAGCACGTAAATGTTCCAAATGTTCCTCCAAAGATCTTGATGAGGACATCAATACAATTGTTACACCCACAGCCCCTGCTGCTATACATACTGGACCAATTACTAGAGCTCGTGCACGCCAACTAAATTACCAGGTACTTTCGTTTCTTGGTAATGATTCTAATGTTCATGAGAATATGATGCTGCCTAAATTGGATACATTTGTTTTGCTTACAAATGAAGGGCCTAGCTTGGAGAAGGATGAACATTGGAGCAAGAACAAGCATGGAGATGATGGCATGCGCAAGGGAAACAAGAACGGAGTTACAAGTGATGATTTCAGGACTTTGAAGCCACCATAATGGGTGCATGAAGCCTTGGACGAAATATACAAGATGCCACTTCATAAATTTCGTCCCGAGGCTATTTTAGGTGCTGCGTCACCTTATTATTGGGCCCGGCCCATGTAATTTCGAAATACATAAGTATAGGCTATTTTTAGAGTCCGTATGTGTGGGGAAACAAGAGATAGGGTTGATTTCGGACCCCTCCACCAAGGGCCACGAAATTCCCCCCCTCTTCCTCCATATATACAGCCCTTAGGGCATCGTTTAGACTTTGGGTTTTGTTTAGATTAAAAGTTCGCCATAGCTGCAACTTCGCGTACTTCGTTTGTGTTCAACGACCAGACAAAGGCGTCACAGAACCCCACCTTGATCAATAAAGCTTTCATCTTATATTCGCAATATCCAGATTGCAATCTTAGTTTCTTGCTTGTTCTTCGTTTGCTCGCAGGAAACAGACCCTCGTGGTCAGGTTGATCGTGCTCCGGCGTGGTCAATAACCTCTCGGAGTTGGTTTAGCGATTGCTAAGGCGCGACGTCCTCGCACGTTCGTAGTCGGATCATCAAAGTCGACTTCCACGAAAGCGAAATCCACCATCTCATCGAAAGACGGGACACCTTTGCCTCTATCATCAACCCATTTAGCATGTCTACGATTCAGTTTAGCTTGACTTTTAATATGTTTCAAAGATTCATGATCAGAATGTATAACAAATTCTTTGGGCCATAAATAATGTTGCCATGTTTCTAAAGTCCGAACAAGAGCATATAATTCTTTATCATAAGTAGAATAATTCAGACTAGGCCCACTCAATTTTTCAGAAAAGTATGCAACAGGTTTGCCATCTTGTAATAACACACCTCCTAATCCAATTCCACTAGCATCACATTCAAGCTCAAAAGTCTTATTAAAATCAGGAAGTTGGAGTAAAGGAGCATGTGTCAACTTATCTTTCAATACCGTGAAGGCTTCTTCCTGTGCGGTACCCCAAAGAAAAGGCACATCTTTCTTTGTAAGCTCATTGAGAGGTGCAGCAATGGTGCTGAAATCTCTCACAAAATGCCTATAGAATCCAGCGAGGCCAAGAAAACTCCTCACTTGTGTGACCGTTTTGGGCTGCGGCCAACTCTCAATAGCTTCAATCTTGGCTTTATCAACTTCAATTCCCTGTGGAGTAACAACATAGCCAAGAAAAGATACTCGGTCGGTGCAAAAGGTGCACTTCCCAAGGTTACCAAACAAACGTGCATCACGTAGAGCAATAAAAACAGCACGTAAATGTTCCAAATGTTCCTCCAAAGATCTGCTATAAATCAATGTGTCATCAAAGTAAACTACCACAAATCGTCCAATGAAAGCACGTAAAACTTCGTTCATTAATCTCATGAAAGTACTAGGTGCATTAGTTAACCCAAAAGGCATGACTAACCACTCATATAATCCAAACTTAGTTTTAAATGCTGTTTTCCATTCATCTCCCAATTTCATACGAATTTGATGGTAGCCACTACGCAAATCAACTTTGGAGAATATTGTAGAGCCACTCAATTCATCAAGCATATCATCTAGCCTAGGAATAGGATGACGATAACGAATAGTAATATTATTAATGCCTCTACAATCAACACACATACGTGATGTACCATCCTTTTTCGGCACTAGAATAATAGGAACAGCACAAGGACTAAGGGATTCGCGTATATAACCTTTGTCGAGAAGCTCTTGTACTTGACGCATAATCTCCTTCGTCTCCTCTGGATTGGTACGGTATGGTGAACGGTTTGGCAGTGAAGCACCGGGAATTAAGTCAATCTGATGCTCAATCCCTCGAATAGGCGGTAATCCCGGTGGCACGTCTTGTGGAAAAACGTCAGCGAACTCCTGCAAAATGTTAGTGACAGCAGGAGGCAAAGAGGAAGGCACGTCCTCGAATGAAAATAATGCCTCTTTGCACACAAAAGCATAGCAAACAGATTTGCTGAAATCTAGCTCATCAATATCAGATTTGGTGGCAAATAAACATGCACTTTTCAATTTAATTTCAGAAGCAACACTAGATGGTTTATTATTAGGCTTCATTTGTTGCTCAAATTCTTTTGCCACAATCTGATTTTCACTCTTATTCTTCTACTGTTGTGCTTTATTAGCTCTATTAATATCATCTTTCAAAATGGAATCAGGAGTCATTGGAAGCAAAGTAATATTTTTATCCTTATGAACAAGAGTATAGTGATTGTTTCTACCATGGTGTACAGAATTTTTATCAAATTGCCATGGTCTACCAAGTAATAAGGAACATGCTTGCATAGGTACCACATCACAATCAACATAATCAGCATATGTAGAGATACTAAAATGCACACGAACAGTACGTGTTACCTTAACCTTGCCGCTGTTGTTGAACCATTGGATGTAGTAAGGATGTGGATGTGGTCTTGTGGTGAGAGAAAGCTTCTCCACCATCTCCATGCTAGCCAAGTTGTTGCAGCTCCCTCCGTCTATGATGACGCGCACAGAACGTTCCTTCACAACTCCCTTGGTATGGAACAAATTGTGCCTCTGATTTTGCTCAGCTTGTGTGACCTGCACACTCAAAACACGTTGAGCAACTAAACATTCATACCTGTCAGCGTCTTCAGGAGCCATGTATTGCGTCTCATGATCAGAATCATCTCCACCATGTTCTTCACGTGTAATAAGAGCCAATGTCTCCTCATCATAGTCACTAGCGGACTCATATCCTGATAGAGGCAAAGGTGTCCCGTCTTTCGATGAGATGATGGATATCGCTTTGGTGGAAGTCGACTTTGACGATCCGACTACGAACGTGCGAGGACGTCGCGCCTTAGCAATCGCTAAACCAACTCCGAGAGGTTATTGACCACGCCGGAGCACGATCAACCTGACCACGAGGGTCTGTTTCCTGCGAGCAAACGAAGAACAAGCAAGAAACTGAGATTGCAATCTGGATATTGCGAATATAAGATGAAAGCTTTATTGATCAAGGTGGGGTTCTGTGACGCCTTTGTCTGGTCGTTGAACACAAACGAAGTACGCGAAGTTGCAGCTATGGAGAACTTTTAATCTAAACAAAACCCAAGGTCTAAACGATGCCCTAAGGGTTGTATATATGGAGGAAGAGGGGGTGGATTTCGTGGCCCTTGGTGGAGGGGTCCGAAATCAACCCTATCTCTGGTTTCCCCACACATACGGACTCTAAAAATAGCCTATACTTATGTATTTCGAAATTACATGGGCCTGGCCCAATAATAAGGTGACGCAGCACCTAAAATAGCCTCGGGACGAAATTTATGAAGTGGCATCTTGTATATTTCGTCCAAGGCTTCATGCACACATTATGGTGGCTTCAAAGTCCTGAAATCATCACTTGTAACTCCGTTCTTGTTCCCCTTGCGCATGCCATCATCTCCATGCTTGTTCTTGCTCCAATGTTCATCCTTCTCCAAGCTAGGCCCTTCATTTGTAAGCAAAACAAATGTATCCAATTTAGGCAGCATCATATTCTCATGAACATTAGAATCATTACCAAGAAATGAAAGTACCTGATAATTTAGTTGGCGTGCACGAGCTCTAGTAATTGGTCCAGTATGTATAGCAGCAGGGGCTGTGGGTGTAACAATTGTATTGATGTCCTCATCATCCACCCCTTCTTGAAATGAAGTCGTCCTCGACGGAAGTTCATCTTCCTCACCCACAACATGTTTTCTACCCTTATCTCCAGCAAGTTTATATTTAGCATTCATACGCTCAATGTTTTCCTTAGTTAACTCATGCATTTTTAAAATCAATTCAGCACGTTGTTTAGCATCAAAATTAACCTTCTCCGAAGATGGAAGAGGCAACAAATCAATAGGTGCACGAGGTAGGAAACCATACACAACTTCAAAAGGGCACATCTTAGTAGTAGAATGCAATGAACGATTATAAGCAAATTCAATATGAGGCAAGCATTCCTCCCACATTTTCTTATTATTCTTCAAAACAGCCCTAAGCATAGTAGACAACGTTCTATTGACTACTTCAGTTTGTCCATCAGTTTGGGGGTGACAAGTAGTACTAAAAAGCAGTTTAGTCCCCAACTTAGCCCATAAACATCTCCAAAAGTGGCTAAGAAATTTAGTATCACGATCTGAAACAATAGTATTTGGCACACCATGCAAGCGAATAATTTCACGAAATAACAAATCAGCAACATTAACAGCATCATCGCTTTTATGACATGGTATAAAGTGTGCCATTTTCGAGAATCTATCCACGACAACAAATATGCTATCCCTCCCCTTCTTTGTTCGAGGTAAACCTAAAACAAAGTCCATAGATATATCCTCCCAAGGAACACTAGGTACAGGCAAAGGCATATATAAACCATGAGGATTGAGTCGTGACTTAGCTTTTTGACATGTAGTGCAGCGAGCAATAAAACGCTCAACATCCCGTCTCATCTTTGGCCAAAAGAAATGTGTAGCAAGTACGTCCTCCGTCTTCTTCACGCCAAAGTGTCCCATTAATCCTCCTCCATGCGCCTCCTGCAACAACAAAAGATGAACGGAGCTAGCTGGAATGCATAGCTTGTTAGCATGAAACACAAATCCATCGTTAACAACAAACTTGTTCCACATTCTTCCTTCTTTACAATTCTGCATTACATCTTTAAAATCAGCATCATGCACATATTGATCTTTGATGGTCTCCAAACCAAATATTTTGAAGTCAAGTTGTGAAAGCATAGTATAGCGACGAGACAATGCATCAGCAATAACATTTTCTTTTCCCTTCTTGTGTTTAATGACATAAGGGAAAGTCTCAATGAATTCAACCCATTTAGCATGTCTACGATTCAGTTTAGCTTGACTTTTAATATGTTTCAAAGATTCATGATCAGAATGTATAACAAATTCTTTGGGCCATAAATAATGTTGCCATGTTTCTAAAGTCCGAACAAGAGCATATAATTCTTTATCATAAGTAGAATAATTCAGACTAGGCCCACTCAATTTTTCAGAAAAGTATGCAACAGGTTTGCCATCTTGTAATAACACACCTCCTAATCCAATTCCACTAGCATCACATTCAAGCTCAAAAGTCTTATTAAAATCAGGAAGTTGGAGTAAAGGAGCATGTGTCAACTTATCTTTCATTACCGTGAAGGCTTCTTCCTGTGCGGTACCCCAAAGAAAAGGCACATCTTTCTTTGTAAGCTCATTGAGAGGTGCAGCAATGGTGCTGAAGTCTCTCACAAAACGCCTATAGAATCCAGCGAGGCCAAGAAAACTCCTCACTTGTGTGACCGTTTTGGGCTGCGGCCAACTCTCAATAGCTTCAATCTTGGCTTTATCAACTTCAATTCCCTGTGGAGTAACAACATAGCCAAGAAAAGATACTCGGTCGGTGCAAAAGGTGCACTTCCCAAGGTTACCGAACAAACGTGCATCACGTAGAGCAATAAAAACAGCACGTAAATGTTCCAAATGTTCTTCCAAAGATCTGCTATAAATCAATATGTCATCAAAGTAAACTACCACAAATCGTCCAATGAAAGCACGTAAAACTTCGTTCATTAATCTCATGAAAGTACTAGGTGCATTAGTTAACCCAAAAGGCATGACTAACCACTCATATAATCCAAACTAAGTTTTAAATGTTGTTTTCCATTCATCTCCCAATTTCATACGAATTTGATGGTAGCCACTACGCAAATCAACTTTGGAGAATATTGTAGAGCCACTCAATTCATCAAGCATATCATCTAGCCTAGGAATAGGATGACGATAACGAATAGTAATATTATTAATGCCTCTACAATCAACACACATACGTGATGTACCATCCTTTTTCGGCACTAGAATAATAGGAACAGCACAAGGACTAAGGGATTCGCGTATATAACCTTTGTCGAGAAGCTCTTGTACTTGACGCATAATCTCCTTCGTCTCCTCTGGATTGGTACGGTATGGTGCACGGTTTGGCAGTGAAGCACCGGGAATTAAGTCAATCTGATGCTCAATCCCTCGAATAGGCGGTAATCCCGGTGGCACGTCTTGTGGAAAAACGTCAGCGAACTCCTGCAAAATGTTAGTGACAGCAGGAGGCAAAGAGGAAGGCACGTCCTCGAATGAAAATAATGCCTCGCGACGTGGAGGTAGTCGTTGTTGTTGTTGTTGGAGAGGTGCGTTAGCTGCAGCGGGTGGTGGTGGTGGAAGACGCGCGAGCAATTCATTAAACTTGTTATCGAGCTTTGTTTCGAACGTCTTCTCAAAGCCAGTGATCTTCTCCATGGCCTCTTCAAAATTGTTCAGCACATCTTGCACCTGTTCAGTCATCATTTGCTGAAACTTATCATGAAGCTCCTTGTTCGATAAATTCTCCCAGTCAATCTCGTCGGCTTGTGATCCTGGCATGGTTAGCAGCAATAGAAACACACAAGAATATGATCCTACAGACTACGAACAAGTGGTGGTGGTGGGTGTCACAAATCCGTCAAGCAAATCTCAAATTCTTACCAGTTCTTACCCAGCAGCAGGCGGTGATCGGCAACCGTTGTAGTCAAAAACTCTGAAAGCTTGGATAGAGCGATTACCAGGGAGAGTCAAACGCACGACGTAGATGTATGTGGAGCTGGGAAGGCTTATAATATGGTAGCAAAAAGGGTCAGCAATAATCAATTCAGAGATGCAAAGTTGAATAAACGCTCAACGACGGTACTGTGCTGGTCCTAGGCCAGACCGTACTAGAGACGCGAGCCCAGAACACTAACAAAATCACGGCACGGCACGTAAACAAGGGAAAAGCACACTCTGAATTTTTTTTTTCGCTCTTTTTTTTTTGCACCTGTCTCAAAACACTCAGAAACACCTAAAAATAGGATAGCCAGAAATTTTTTCGAAAAATGCGTTTTCGAAAAAATGCGTTTTTTTTTTCCGAAACCTACTCCGGCAAGGAAACACGAATCGGAATCTGGATGGATCCCGAAAACAAACCTAATATGACAAGAACTCAGATTGGTGGTGGATATATGGTGGTAGATGGCAGCGGTGGTGGTATATGACAGCTGTGGTGGTATATGGATACGGATTCGAAGCGGTGGCGGATAAGCGGTGGTGGTAGATGGCAGGAGTGATGATGATGGTGCGGCGGCGGCGTGATAACTTATGACCAGAACTCGAAACTCTAAAAGACTAGACTCTAAGACCAGCAACTAGACACGACGATGCAACCGCAAATTCAACAAAGCAAAACCCTAAAAAGATTATGCAAAGGCTCAGATTGGTTCGGATATGATGAACTAACCCTAATTTTTTTTTGTGGCTTTTTCGTGGACTGTAGGTATGAAGAACAGACTCAATCTAAACTACGAAAAACTGTAAAATCTCACCGAGCAACCTGGAAATCTGATACCACTTGATAGAGGCGAGGTGTCCCGATCTTTCGATGAGATGATAACTATCGATTTGGTGGAGATGACTTTGACGATCCGACTACAAACGTGCACGACGTTGTGCCTTAGCAATCGCTAAACCAACTCCGAGAGGTTATTGACCACGCCAGAGCACAATCAACCTGACCACGAAGGTCTATTCCTGCAAGCAATCGAAGAACAAGCAAGAATATGATAAAAGCAATCCGAATATTGCGAGTATATATGAAGTATTGATAAAGGTGGGGATCCGTAAGCGGTCTTGGTCTGGTCGTTGGACACAAACGAAGTACACGAAGTTGCAATGGCTAACTTTTAACTAAACAAATCCCAAAGTCTAAACGATGCCCTAAGGGCTGTATATATGGAGGAAGAGGGGGGGGGGATTTCGTGGCCCTTGGTGGAGGGGTCCGAAATCAACCCTATCTCTTGTTTCCCCACACATACGGACTCTAAAAATAGTCTATACTTATGTATTTCGAAATTACATGGGCCTGGCCCAATAATAAGGTGACGCAGCACCTAAAATAGCCTCGGGACGAAATTTATGAAGTGGCATCTTGTATATTTCGTCCAAGCCTTCATGCACCCATTATGGTGGCTTCAAAGTCCTGAAATCATCACTTGTAACTCCGTTCTTGTTTCCCTTGCGCATGCCATCATCTCCATGCTTGTTCTTGCTCCAATGTTCATCCTTCTCCAAGCTAGGCCCTTCATTTGTAAGCAAAACAAATGTATCCAATTTAGGCAGCATCATATTCTCATGAACATTAGAATCATTACCAAGAAACGAAAGTACCTGGTAATTTAGTTGGCGTGCACGAGCTCTAGTAATTGGTCCAGTATGTATAGCAGCAGGGGCTGTGGGTGTAACAATTGTATTGATGTCCTCATCACAATAACCTCTTGGAGTTGGTTTAGCGATTGCTAAGGCGCGACGTCCTCGCACGTTCGTAGTCGGATCGTCAAAGTCGACTGCCACCAAAGAGATATCCATCATCTCATCGAAAGACGGGACACCTTTGCCTCTATCAGAATACAAGATGCAACAAGGCAATCGTAATGTAAGTCAATCCATGCATAGGGTGTAAACTTGTGGTGAATATGATATGTCCATCGAGCATGACATGTATGAGCACAATCAACAAATATGGAGGTGTTGGTGTAGCAATGCTCGATGTCGTGGCATGAGTGAAAGTCCAAAGGTGCATCCACTAAGTCTGAGCGCTCCTCAATGTGAAGGTCCATAGAGCCAATCTCCAATGTTGCTCCTCCGTTCGTCAGATGTATCATGTAGACAACAAGAAGGAAACAACAATGAAAGAATGACCCATCCAATATGAAAACTTGAGGATGGCTCAAAGGGAAAGAGTTCACCTTATGAATGTTCCCGAAGATGTTGGAGTTGCACATCATGTATGCCTTCACATAACCAATATGTCTCATGACCGTAATGCCTTGTGAATCCTTCAAAATGAAAGGACATGACAAACACTCAGAAAAACAAATGAGGTTAGCAGAAATGCAAAACCTATCCTTCGTGTGGTAAGATACCCAACAAGTGTTTGCATCATGCTCATCATAAGAAAGTACAAGGGTGCATTTCATAGTATGGAGGCATATGATGCAAGAACAACCAAATACAATAGGCTCAATCAAACAAGCATGCATCACAAGTAAGGTGTCAAAGTCTCTAAGATCAATAAGCATAGTATGGTTGCACTCAATACAAGTGGATATGAAAGAGGCAACTAATGGACACAAGAGACAATGATCAAGATATATCATGTGAGAGGCATGAACATATATGTCATCAACCCAAGAAAGTGAGTAGTAGTGGAACATGGGTGATGCAACATAGCAAGCAATCATAGCGATCAAGTCAAGCAAGCTAGTAGTGCGAAGATGCAACATACTAGAGGGAATAATGGCAAGCATGTCATGTGTGCATATAGTGGGCATGAATAATGCACATGACATATCACAAGCATGAAAGCAATGTATGAGTAGAATGGCATGAATGTATTGGCGAGAGGCCATATGTAAATAGCAATGGGGCATCATGACTCTCCCAACACAACAAGCATCAATAGCATGAGGCACATGATAAACATGGCAATAGCAAGAAGGATCTCCACCAAGCATGCAAATACACATGGAAGTAGCATAATGGTGAATCATGGGTATATGCAAGCAAGGGTTACAATTGCATGGCAAAGGCATAGGAGCAAGCCTAACGTGCAAAGTGAACACAATAGTATGGGCATAAGATGATAAGTGGTAAATAGCCCATAGCCGTGTGAGAGCTAAGTAAAAGAGATGCGCATAGTTGTTGCGCGAAGGGAACGGTGGTAAGGATAGTCCACGGGATCCCAAGTCATCGTTGCTCTCAAGAGGTCGTTTCATCAACTCTTGGGATTGAGAGGTTGACGAGTATACATGAGTACCTACACAAAACAAAGACAAAGAGAAAATTGTGTGTGCATGGTATATGTACACATCATCCATCATGATGCGCACATGCATGTGTTGGTTAGCACTAAATAGCCAATGCTCAAATAAATGAGATGCGTGATATATAAACATGTCATCCATCATGAGAGGTTTGTTATTATGTATAGCATAATGGAGACTCAAATTGTGTAATGCATCATGAGTAATATCTAGGGCATTTTTATACATGGAATGCATAATGTGCACGCAATCATGAGAATCATGCAAAGTATGGAATGCATCAAGATCTCCTAATATGTATGAGGAAACTATGGGGGTCTCCTCATGAGCATGAGTAGCAACATCACATGGAGAATATTGACAACATTCAAAACAAAGCATATTTGGAACAATGTGATCATGGCATGGCATAGTAGATGAATTGCGCAAATCATGTAAAGGAGGCATGGCATAGTAGATGAATTGCGCAAATCATGTAAAGGAGGCATGGCAATATCATCACATGAAAAACAAAAGCCAATGACCATCATCTCGTCATCTATGCCATAAGTGCAAATGGGATTGATTTTAATGGGGCATGCATAGTTACTATGTTGAGATTGTAATGATGCGATATGGGAGATCTCACTCATAGCATATGACAAGTTCAATGGGTTGTCAAACATGATGTGACCAAAAGAATTTTCACATGATATCCTATGGAGCATAGCATCACAACTAGGCAACTCAACATGCTCATCATCAATCATAAATAGGTAAGTCAAGGCATGAAGAAGTTTCACTAGCATGAAGCATGGGAATAGGTGGGTCAACATCATGGGGGCAATCGATGTCAAAAGAGTCCACTAGTGGGACAAGAGAAGCACAATCACCTATGTTACCTTTGGAGCATCGCTCATGTGTTGTAGGTGAGGTGTCGAAGATCGTCTCATTGTCATCTTCATCTTGATGGAACCATGTGGGGGGTGCATCATCGTCCACCATGGCCATCGGTTTTCCCATTGAAGGGATGGACTCGTCGAGGATAGGCATGTCGTCATGTAGGAGACCTAGCACCAAATAAGAAAACACACTAGGAGTAGAGGTTAAGTCATTAGAAATCATAGTGGCCTCACGTGCCGTGTCAACTACCTCACTCTCTAAGTGTTGCGGCTCACTCACTCCCTCAAGGATGCTCTCACTCATATGGTTGGTGGAGTCTGTCAAATGGCGCTAAACCTCACATAGGATGTGTGGCATGCTCTCATGTGTGGGGCTAGTGGTGTTCACACTCATCCTCTCATGGGAAATGCTCTCAATGTCACATATGGTGGAGTCACTCATGTCACTCATGTGGTGGTGGCTCTCCTCACATGACAAATTGGGCATCTCGACATATGTGGGTGTCGGAGAGATGTAGGTGCAAATGTCTCCATGCGCGGTCACGTAGCTTGACTCAGAGTATGAATCCAATATGGGCGCCGCCTTCATGTTGTTGAAGAGGTTCGCGCTCGTCACCGTAATCGAAGGGGATGGCCCTTGCTCGACATTCTTGTCGCCGTCTTGTTGTTGGAGGCCTATATGATGTGGCACCTCATAGCTCGTCTCCATGACCGAAGGGAGTTTCCCATGCTCGGCGATCTTCCTTGAGGGGCTTCTGAAGATGGAAGTGTCGCCCTCACTCGTAGGTAGTCGCCCTGGACTTGATGAAGTCGATGTAGGCGTACACATGGGAAGTAGGCGAAGATGTCGTACGTCCAAAGGCGAAGATGCCTTGATAGCACTTGGCGAAGATGCCAAAGTGGTTGTTGTAGCCGTAGCGCCGTCTTGGTGGTGGTCGTCTCGCGGTCTCCTTTTGTGCTCATGAAGCTTGGACTTGGCATGAAGTAGGGCTTGTTGGGATTTGTGCATTTGTGCTTGTGGAGCATCTTCGTGATGATGATGTCGTTGTCTTGCTTGAGCTCGTAGTAGATGTCGTTCATCGTCGTCGTGCACATGATGCTTGGAGGTGACTTGCCCTTCATGACGATGTTGATCACGAACGTGATGGTGGCTGCCATGTAGATGTGGACAAGGACGATTTGCACTTGCATCGTGTCCGCGCTCCGAAGACTGGTGGCTTGAATGTCGCCGCCTTGAAGATGACGAAGGGGAAGAAGACTTGATCAAGGCTCTAATCTCCTCCATCCTTGCATCTTGCTCCTCTTTATGTGTGGATAGCTTCTTGTCGATGTAGTCCCTTTTCCTTGCTTCGGAGTGACGAATGTCGATGGAGATGTTCTCGATGCGCTCTCACAATCTTGATTGTGTGCCTTGCATTTGTCGTTGTAGATCGAAGATGGACGCTTTGTTGATGTAGTTGTTCACGCCGTCATTGTTGTTGTAGACTGGAGAGGAAATGCCTTGCCTATCCATCACAAGACTTGAGCAAATATGAGTGCGAGAAAGCGAAGAACTTATACCAATGTACCTTGACCGATGTTGATGATGAATCAAGTTCACTCAAATGCGGACAATGAAATAGCACTATTGGTACCAATCCTTGTCGGTTCTCACACCTACACAAGTAAAGCTTATGGTGGAGCTCGGTGAGGATAGTGGCACACAAATTTGATGCAAAATGTTAGCAAGAGTCAATAATGTTGAAAGAGATTCACACATTCGCAAGTGAAACAAGTAGACCAATAGCAATATGTGGCACACGGAAACACACTCACGGATAGATAAATGGGGTCGTGTAACCAAGGAATGAGCACAAAATGTGGAACCCACGGAAAATGCTCATGTTGCACAACTCAAGAGAGACGCTAGCACGATTGCTCAATAGGTGGATACGACACTTGTGCACAACCTATAAAATGCAAAATGGATAAACTTTGTATCCCAAGTATGCTATGTATGTACGGTTCCCGGTGTGTCTCTCAAGATGATCCAAGATGATTGGATATGAAAAACTTATATGCAATGTGGTATGATTCTATGGCACTTGCTTACAAGCTCTTTGCTCTCTTTCTTTTGCTTAAAAGCTTTATTTCTTTTTTTTCTATGGCCACTTTTGCACAATGCACAAACCAAGATAGCAATTGTGTATATGCGGGAACAAACTTGTGACACAAGATATGATACCAATATATGCACCACAATGCTATGGTATGTATGCAATGGGAAGTATGATCACTAATCTGCACAAGTAACGTTGCCGGCAATACTCAAATGGCTAGTCTCGATAGGCAAGTAACGCAAAATGGGCTAGGGGTTAACAATGCAATGGCAAGGGGAATATACAATGGAGGGATACCACGATACCAAGATGATATGGAGGTTACCGTCCGGCGATGATGAGTAGCGGTGTTCTTGATGTAGAAACCAAGATGATGGAGACTCGTCCCTAAGTAGCCGAAACACCTTAGGAAACGTAAAAACCGCGAACTCAAAATCTCAAACGTCAAATGTCAAAATGGTGGTAGCGGAAAGCGGTGGTGGTTTGCACTTGGCAATGCGGACATGGAATGATGGGCTATACACGTGTCGGAGTTGAAGTTGCCGTCCCTAAGTAGCCGAAACACCTATGGAGACACAAGCCACAACTCAAACAAGCTCAAACAAAATTGGTTAAGTTGGGTTGTCGGAAGTGTATGGTGGGCAAGGTTATGCGGGAATGGTGGTGGTGGTTGATGAAGAAGCAACCATCCCTAAGTAGCCAAAACACCATAGGAGAGTTGAATCACTACTCAAGCAACCACTAATGCTACGATGAACAAAATGGGTTAGGTTGCGGAAGTCGGTGGTGGCTATGCGGATGATGTGGTGGTGGCCCTAGGCAAAGATGCCAATATTCACAAACTTTTATGGAGTAAATTGGTGTTGGTGGTATTTTTGTGGGAAGGGGGATGTCAATAGCTTCAAAACGAGCTAAAGAACGTCAAAATCGGACTCCGGATGAATTAGTTATGGTCAAAATGGTGAAACGAGAAAAGCTGAAATCCCAGTGGCCGGACATCCGGGGCTCGGGCCGGATTTCCGGGACCTGATGTCCAGAAACTTGCGCGAAAATGCGCTCCAGGATCCGGATGTCCGGGCTATTGGCCGGATTTCTGGGATGGCCAGATGTCCGGGGGTCGGGCCGGATGTCCGGGCTCCAAATCCGAGGATGAACTCGAGGAACTCGATTTTGGGGCGGAAATTGATGATTTCGAGGGCAAAATTGGAGAGATTTTGTGGAAGGAAAGTGGGGAAACTTGGGGGAAAGCTAGATCCACTCGAAACCAAGCAAATCCATGGATCAAAATCAACAAAACATCATCAAACCAACAAATCACAAAAAAATTGGGGGCTATTTTTGGTGGGGATTTTCGGATTTAGGACGAAATCAACAAAATCAAGCTAGAAAACACGGGGTAGGGGCTCCAAAAACGTGATCAACGTGGCTCATGATACCAAGATGATGTAGGGCGGATCCCTAGGGGGCCGATCTTTCACGTTTGGAGTGGATCCTATGGTGGAACACGAGGAACGCGGGGAAAACACAAGGGAAAACACGGGGAGAAACGAGAGAATCACTCAACCGACAAGTAATCGATCACACAAGGGCTAGATCACCGAACAGATGAGGTAGCACAAGATTCAAAATCAATAAAGGAAAGATACAAAGGTAGCCGTTCTTCTCCGTGAGGAGTTCTTGATTGTCTTCCCTTGAAGGGGTCTTGAATCCGCTTGGGGGATCTTCTCCGAAGAGGTCGTGAGCTCCGAGGAGAAGTAACCAAGTGGATGAGCAAGGCTCTCACACAAAATATGAGCTAAACCATCGCTAACCATAACTAGGAGGAGGTGGGGGGGTATATATAGTGCTAGCCCACGAAGGGGTAAGTGAGAGGAGGATACATGGGCCCTTGGCCCGTTCTCTGCGCACAGGCAGGTGCCGGATGTCCGGGCTGGGGGCCGGATGTCCGGTGGCTCATGAAGGGCCGGATGTCCAGGCCTCAGCCGGATGTCCGGGCTGGAGTTGCCTGATTCTTCTGCTCTCTGGATAGCGTAGTCCGGATGTCCGGGCTGGGGGCCGGATGTCCGGTGTCTCGGGAAGAGCCGGATGTCCGGGCCTCTGGCCGGATGTCCGGGCTGACGGGGTTCAGCTTCGGGTGCGTTCTATGATGGGCGCCGGATTTCCGGAGTCGGGCCGGATGTCCGGGCTGGTCCGGATGTCCGGGTTGGGGCCGGATGTCCGGGGCCTGTAGCAGCTGGCTCTTCTTCCTTCTCCTCTTCCATGCTTGGCCTTGGTCCTTTGATTCTCCATGGTCATCTCGGTTGTACCTGAGTATAGGCAAGGTCCATGCATGAGGTAGTAGCCATGTCTCACATGTGGAAAGTGACGGTTCGAAGAGGTGTGAATTCACCTTGTGTCCAATGGCGTATGTTTGAGGTCTCGTCATATGTCCTCTTGGGGCTTGGAGAGTAGTCAGAGTGTACATGGGGATTAACGTGGGATGCTTCGCATCAGAAAGGCGCCCTAGCAGAGGGCGAGGGGCCTGAGTCACGACCATCGTGCATGCCAGCCTCCTTAGTGCCCTTGAGGAGGACCTGCTTCTTCTTGGGGGTAACCTCGGGGGGAAGGACGAGCCTTCGCCATTCAAGTCCTCGACCGCTGTGTCCTGGTAGGTGCGCTCAAGGGAGCACACCGTGTCTTTCTCATCGCAAGCGACCGTGATGATGCCGCCGCTCCCTGGCATCGTGAGGACGTTGTAGACGTGGTGCGTTGCCTCCATGAACTTGACGAGAGCTGGGTACCCAAGGATGGCATTGTACGACTGGAGAATGTGAGTGACGACAAAGTCAATGCGCTCGGTGCGGTAGTTGTCGCGCTTGCCGATGGTGACGGGGAGGCGAATCTTCTCGATGGGGTGCCTAGACCCGTCGGTCACCCCTGAGAATGGCTTGGTGGGCTGAAGCTGGCCATATGGCACCTGGAGCCTGTCAAATGTCTCAACGGAGAGAACATTGAGCCCAACTCCGCCATCGATGAGTGTCTTGGTGACGAGAACATTGTTGATGGTAGGTGAACAGAGCATGGGGAGCGCACCTGAGGTGGCCGCGCACTTGAACTGGTCCAAAGAATCGAAGGTGATGGTGTACTTGGACCACCTGAGCGGACGCGACACCTCGAGCTTGGGGAGGGTCGCGTTCACCTCACGAGCGAACTGCTTGAAAATGCGATGGGAGGCTGGGGCCTAAGCACCTCCCAGGATGCAGCTGATAGCACGAGGCTCTTGGAAGCTCAGCAGCCCCATCGTCCTGGCGGTGGTCGCCGTTCCTTCTTGGTGTTGGTGGCAGCGGAGGGAGGCCAGCATTGCCTTGAGGACGGTCCTCGCGAGGCTGATCCCTCCATGGACCGTCGCGAGGCTGCTCCTGCCAACGGTCTTCCCAAGGCTGATCGCGCCAACCCTGACGGGGGCCATGATCATCCCAGTAGCCTCCGCCGCGACCTCCTCCACGGTCCTAGCCATGATCGTTGCGCTGAGGGCATCGACCAAGGCGTCCATCGTGGATAGCCCTCAGCTCTTGGCAGTCGTTGGTGTTGTGGCTGTGCATGTTGTGGAAGACGAAGAATGGGCGGTTGCCCTTGGAGGACTTTCGGTGATCACAGCAACGCTTCATGTCAGGCTCGGCCGCGAGCACCGCCGGGCCATTGCGCTTCACGTCCTTCACCTTGGCCTTCTTGTCTTCATGATCGGCTTCAGGGAGCTCGAGGAGCGAGAGGCGACCTTCTTCTGCCCTTGCACACCTGGTCACCATGTTGAACATCTCCAGGGCCGAGCATAGGTCCTCATGTATGGCAAGCTCCTCCTTCATCTTGACGTCCCGGATGCCATCAGTGAACGTTGAGATGATGGCCTTGGACGACACCTTGGGGATCTTGAGGCGGACGTTGGTGAAGCGCTGGATGTACTTATGCAAGGTCTCTCCTAGTTATTGCTTGATGCATCTCAGGTTGCCAGCTGGAGGAGCGCGGTCGCGGGGGCCTTGGAAGTTGGTGATAAAGTGCTCGCGCAACTCGTCCCAGGAGGACATCGACCCCACCGGGAGGTTCAGGAGCCACGAGTGCGCGCCATCCTCGAGAGCCATGGAATCAGTTCGCCATGACCTTCTCGTCACCACTTGCTGCTTCAATGCTCAACTCGTAGAGCTAAAGGAACTCGGTTGGGTCGGGGGTGCCGTCGTAGCGTGGAGGTAGATCCAGCTTGAACTTGCCAGGCCAGACGACGCGGCGAAGCTCCGAAGTGAACACTCGGCATCCCGCCGTGGCCACGGGGGCTCACCTCGGAGGGGGAGTCGGGTCTTGACGCCCGCGTGCAACCAGCTCAGGCTGCATGCGGTCTTCACGCGGGGGCGCAGGAGGAGCTGGAGCGCACACTCCTCTCACTGAGGCTGTTGCACGACCCGGTAGCTTTCTTCATCGCGCGCGGGCGCCCTACGCAGCTGGTCGTGCTGGGAGCCTCACGCCTTAGCTCAGGGACGACATCTTGCTAGAGAGGAGGAGGAGGCGCGCCGTGGGCTATGTCGCCCGCCTGGGGCTGCGGGGGAGGCAGCGAACGGGACAGCGCAGGAGCCTCTCCAGCAGCGTTGACGAGCTCGACGAGGCGGTCCAGCCAATCCTCATAGAGGTCGTCGGCCGGACGGTAAGGCAGAAGCTCGCGCGCCATAAGCAGCGTTGACTGCGTGGTCGCCGGCCCGCGACGGATGTGGGAGGACAAAGCAGCGGTCGGGGTCAGTGACGGAGTGGCAGTGCGGCTGTCGCGATGCACGGAGGGTGGTAGCGACAAATCCTGCTGCTTGTGGGCTGCAGGGCCAGGGGCAGCATTGGCCACTGGCGACGCCGAGCAGCGAGGAGCACCGTTGCCCGCGGGCGCCATCTGGGTGACGCGCGCAACAAGGGCTTCCCGGCACACGGCACGAACTCGACGAGCGTCCGCCATGAGAACAACGGAGCAAGGGTGAAACAGCTGGCGGAAGAGAGGCTTCGACACGCCCCTACCTGGCACGCCAAATGTCGGATTCTAGGCTCCGCAGACCCAAGAAAGGTTTGAACTCAGGGGCATGTGCGAAGAACTGAACCTCTCAAGCCGATCGATCCGCTGCTCTCACGACCTGGCTCAATGAACACGGTAGAGAAAGACACAGCAGTTTACCCAGGTTCGGGCCACCTTAAGGTGTAATACCCTACTCCTGCTTTGTGGTGGATTAGCCTTGCGAGGCGCCGAGGATGAACTAGTACAAGTGGAAGAACAGCCTCAGGAGGCATGTTCTTGTGATGAGCTCTTGGTGGTTCGACGAGCTGATCACATGATGAGTCCATCCCTCTCTACAGTGGTGGCTAGGCTATATTTATAGTGGCCTTGGTCCTCTTCCTCCAAAACTTATGTAGGAAGGGATCCCATAACGGCCAAGTTTGAAAGGGGGTAAGAAGTACATCTAATCCTGGCGAAAGGTGGTCTTTGCCTGCAAACCCTCTGAGCGTGACGTCGTGGTGGGCTCGGCGATGACATCCATCCTGCCGTTCTGGCGGTCTTGGTCTCATTGCACGCAAATGGCAACCTTTGGCTGATTCCTTGGGACTCCACACCTATGCTTGCCTCCTTTGCACCAAAGAGGAAACATGCTGCTCTGCACCCGCTAGCGCGCGCCTGGGCTTGGTCGTCATGGCTGATGTCATTTCGGCCTCGTGGGGCCCGGTCGTGCATTGAAATCTCCACTTCACTCAGGAGGCCGCTCCCTCTAGATGTCTTGAAATCGCCCGGCTCGCGAGGCTTGGTCCCTCGTGATGGTCTTGTCTTGCCGTAGTCGAAGTAGGGCCGTACCAGGCCACCGATGAAGCCATGTCGTGGGTCGTAGGCAGGCAGGTCTGGGTACCCTGGTTCCGAGAACACCGACAATATTTATCTCTTTATCTCTATAATGACTGTGTCATGGCGATTAAATGAAGCTTGAGATATGCAACTTCCCACCGAGTCACCCATCATTGGACTACTCCAGCCCGAGCATGCTTAACTGCTACGTTCTATTCGACTAGGCTAGCAGATGGGAAGCCGCACCTTGCTGATAGGAATTGCCTCCTTGCCTTTAAGGCGTTTCACACTGGTCACCCTATGGGACCTTGATGTGGAGCATCCCTCACTCATCCCCATGGACGTATCTACATCTCCCTCAACACCACTTGGACCCATGACAAGAGCTAGAGCAAAGGCTATTGAAGATAAGGTGAACTCACTCCTCTCCGAACTTCCTCTCTCTACTCACGAGACTTGGCTACTACCTCATATGGACACCTTGTGTGTGATCAGGTACCTGGAGGAGAGCCACGGGACAGCTACGCCCAATGTCCAAGATGGCAAAGACGCCAAGCATGGACATCAAGAAGAAAGGCCGTTTGTGAAGCTACAGGCACCGGACGATCGGCCGGTCCTGGACGTCCGAGCCCTGGGAGATGCTACGGCGAGGGAAGGAAGACAAGACAGAGCTACAGGCCATGGACGACCGGCCCTGCCCGGACGTCCGACCACTCCCAGGGCCACGGACGACCGACGCCCTCCGAACGTCCGGCAGCTAGGCACCCGAGAGGAAATTAACGAAAGACCGCAGCCACCGGACGACCGGACTACCGGGACCAGAGCCAAATTTACGGAAGTCTGACAGCCCCCGGACGTCCGGACCGTCTCGAAGCCCCGGACGTCCGACGCCTTCCGGACGTCCGACACCTGAGCGACCGCCGCCTCGGACAAGAACCCTTGTACCCCTTCACTTTGACTCCCATTTGCACTACGACTATAAATAGGTCTCTCCCACCTCCTAGCTAGGGTAGCATTGGTTTAGCTCATATGTTATGTGAGATCCTTGCTCATCCACTTGGTTACTTCTCCTCGGAGCTCACGACCTCTTCGAAGAAGATCCCCCAAGCGGAGTCAAGACCCCTTCAAGGGAAGACCATCAAGACCTCCCCACGAAGAAGAACGGCTACTCGTGTATCATTCCTTTGTTGATTTTGAATCTTGTGCTACCTTATGTGTTCAGTGATCTAGCCCTTGTGTGATCGATTACTTGTCAGTTTAGTGAGTTTCTCTCGTTCCTCTCCATGTTCTTCCTCGTGTTCTTCCGCTCGTTTGTCGTGTTTCTCCGTAGGATCCACTCCAAATGTGAAAGATCGTCCATATAGGGATCCGCCCTACATCATCTTGGTATCAGAGCCACGTTGATCACGTTTTCGGAGTACCTACCCCGTGTTTTCTAGCTTGATTTTGTTGTTTTCGTCCTAAATCCGAAAATTCCCCACCAAAAATAGCCCCAAGTTTTTTTGTGATTTGTTGGTGAGTTGAGATTTTGTTGGATTTGGTCCATGGATTTGAGTTGCTACGTGCGGATCTAGCTTTCCCCGCCCTCCCCACCCTTTTCCACCATCTTCATCCACCCCAAAATCGCGCAGTTCATCCCGTGCTCGAATTTTGCCCAGGCACCGGACGACCAAACCCTGCCGGACGTCTGACGACCGGACGACCGTAGAAACCGGACGTCCGTGAAACTCTGACGAAACTGAATTTTTCAGTCGGCCACCACCACATCAACACCTTCCACCACTTCTTCCAAACCCACATCCACCACCATCCTCCCCAATACCTCCTATGACGATTTTGACACATTTTGGTCCTTGAGATTTTGAGTTGTGACTCCCGTGTCCTATTGTGTTTCGGCTATTTAGGTACGGTTCGACTTCATCATCACCACGGCTCAGCTTCGCAAGGGTCTCATCATCGCCAAGGACGGTAACTTCGACGACATCTTTGCATACCTTGCAATTGCATTGATACCCCACATGGCCTTACTTTTGCGTAGCTTACCCATCGAGACTAGCCACTGAGTATTGCCGGCAACGTGACTTGTGCACATTAGTGATCATACTCCATAGCATACATACCATACCACCGTGGTGCATATCTTGCCATCAACTTGTGTGTCACAAAGTTGTCATCGCATACACAATTGCTATCTTGGTTCGTGAAGTTTCGCATAAGAAAAGAGCTCAAAAGTGCAAGAGCCGCCCAAGCTTTTAAGCAAAGAGGAAAGATAAGCAAAGAGCTTATGAGCAAGAACCATAGCATCATACTACATTAAGATTGTCATATAAGATCATCTTGGATCATAGCACCGAAATACCATACATATAGCATACTTGGGATAGATATCGTTGCATTTTTGCCTAGTAGGTTGTGCACAAGCTCCGTATCCGCCTATTGTGCAATCGTGCTAGCGTCTCTCTAGTATTGTGCAACAAGAGCATTTTCGTGGACTCCAAATTTTGGCTCACTTTTGGTTTGCACAATCCCATTTATCTATTTGCGTGTGTGTTTCTGTGTACCCCCATTTGCTTGGTCTACTTGTCGCATTTGCAAATTTGTGAATCATTTCCAACATTATTGAAGCTCACTTACTATTGCATCAAATTTTGTGCCACCATCCTAACCAAGCTCCACCATAAGCTTTTACTTGTGTAGGTGTGAGAACCAACAAGAATTGGTACCAATAGTGCTATTTCATTGTCCGCATTTGAGTGAACTTGATTCATCATCAACATCGGTCAAAGGTACATTGGTATAAGTTCTTCTCCTTCTACCACTCACATTTTTGCTTGGAATGATGGATAGGCCAAGTACTTCTACCAACCCACTCTTCATCGAGCAGGACGATGACATGTCATCATACGTCACCAAGAGCCCCCTCTTTGGTGCACAACGAGCATTACATCAAGAGCAACAAGCAATGAACGACCGCATCGACAACCTCACCACCGACTTGCGACTTTCCGAGCAACGTACACGAGACTAATTCGACAACAAGCTCGACGCGCACAAGCAAGAGAACGATACAAGAATGGACGAGATCTGCGCCTTGTTGGTGAACCGGCCTCCTTCTACATCGTCATACTCAAGATGGAGCCACTCAAGTCGACATCCCGATGACTCCTTCTCCGGCTCAAGTACACCGTCATCAAACACTCTTCGACGAGCCGCGCGTCAAGACCGTCATGCATCTCGTAACCCGCTACACGTCAAGCATGCACAAGAGCAAGTCGATGAACAAGTTCCTCATCATCAAGCAAACCAAGTCGCTTTTGCCCAAGCTCAAGAACGACAACGTCTTCGTCGCCAAGAAGAAGAAGAACGAGCGCGTCTACACCAAGAGCAACAAGACGCCGAGGCTCAACGTTTTCAACAACAACTACGTGAAGCACAAGCTCTTGAGGCGCAATGTGCCCTTCAAGAATCAAGTCAAGCCATCACCAACCGCAATCACGAATGGCGCAATCAAGAGGAAGCCCTTCGAGATGAAATACAAGAGAGGAACTACCAACCGTGCGTGCAATGTCAAGTTCCTCAAGCTCCTCCACAAGCTCGTCAAGCTCCACCTCAACCTCAAGCTCAACAAGAGCAAGTTGATCATGGACTTCCTCCATGCCAAGAGCAACATGAGGATGATTACCCTCCATGTCAAGGGTGTCATCATCACCATCGCCAACAACACAATGAAGAGCAACGCTATGGCAAGCTCAAATTCACAATGCCCAAGTTCAATGGAAGCAATGATCCCGAAGAATACCTCTCATGGGCATTGAAGGTCGACAAAATTTTCCGTTTGCACAACTATGAGGAAGAGAAGAAGATCGCTATGGCATCACTTGAGTTCCAAGACTATGTGCTCATATGGTGGGAACAAGTCCTTGAGCGCCGACAAGCAAGAGGTGAACCTCCAATCACCACTTGGGCTCAAATGAAGGATGTCATGCGAGAACGTTTTGTACCAACCTACTACAACCGCGATCTCTTCAAAAAGCTACAACTCCTCAAACAAGGAACAAAGAGTGTTGAAGAATACTACAAGGAAATGGAGATTGCCATGATTCGAGCCAATGTCACGGAGGATGATGAGCAAACAATGGCACGATTCTTGAATGGACTCAATCATCCCATCAAGAAGATCACCGACTTCCAACCCTACTCCAACCTCATCGAGCTCGTACATCAAGCTACAAAGGCGGAATTTCAAGTGCAAGATGACTTCAAGTACGCCAAGTACTCATCCAAGACCTACGGCTTCTCCAATATCCAAGCTTCAACAACTACTCCAACTTCAACATCAACCAAGCCTTCTCTAAGCGACGACGACAAGTCAAGTTACAAGAAAACTTCGGCAAGTTCAAGTCGTCTTCCGCCTACTACAAGCAACTTCAAGCCGCGTGCTTCGTCATCTACTCCGACCGATGAGACCGTCAAGACAAGCTCCTTCAAGTGTTTCACTTGCGGCGGCTGAGGCTACAAGTCCTATGAATGCACAAACAAGTCCACCATGATCCTCAACGACGATGGCACATACGACTCCATGAGTGATGAGGAGATGGAAGATCTTGAGAAAGTGGCCATGCACCGGCGCGTGAATGAGGATGAAGATGATCAAGTCTTTTGTGATGAAGATACGAGCCCCGATCTCGTTGTCTCCAAGGTCTTGACTCTTCAACATCAGCAAGAAGAAGACCAAAGATGCCACATCTTCCACACCAAGGCCGGCATCAATGGAAGGTCTGTCAAGGTCATCATCGACGGAGGTAGTTGTCACAACTTGGCAAGTGAAGAACTATGCTCCAAGCTTTAATTGGTAAAGAGGAAGCACCCGCACCCCTACAAGTTCAATGGCTAAGTGACTCCGGCCCTATCCACGTTGAGCATACGGTCCAAGTCTCCTTCAAAATTGGTGCATATGAGGACACTTTGGAGTGTGATGTGGTCCCAATGACCGTTTTCCACCTCCTTCTTGGTCAACCATGGCAATTCGACCGTGGTGTCATCCACAATGGGCGTACCAATCACTATAGCTTCAAGATGAAAGGGAAGGAATATGTGCTACGACCTATGTCTCCTAGTCAAGTGGTAGCCGACAAGCAAGCCACCCATCATAGAGAGAAGAGTGAGAAAGTGATCCACCAAAAAGTGAGTGAGAGCCACAAGCCAAACTTGAGCGCCTCTTCGCCTAGAGAGAAAAACCTCATACTATTTGCCACTAAAAGTGATATGAGAGAAGTGTGTGAGAACCCATCGAGTGTGATGCACTTTGTCCTTGTGTGCAAGGATGGGGAACCAAAAACTAACACCTCTCACGAGCTACCTTTAGTGTTTCAATCTCTTTTGCAGGAATTCCAAGATGTTTTTCCTGATGAGCTACCTCCGGGACTACCTCCTCTACGAGGCATTGAGCATCGAATCGACCTCATCCCCGGAGCGCCACTTCCAAACAAAGCTCCATACCGAGTCAACCCCGAAGAAACTAAGGAGATTCAATGGTAGGTACAACAACTCACGACAACGGTCATGTACGTGAAAGCTTAAGCCCTTGTGTCGTTCCAGTTATACTTGTGCCTAAGCCCGATGGAAGTTTCCGCTTGTGTTCCGATTGTAGACCTATAAATGCTATTACCGTTCGCTATAGGCACCCCATTCCTCGCTTAGATGATATGCTTGATGAACTTAGTGGAGCCAACTTTTTCTCAAAAATTGATCTTAAAGTGGCTATTATCAAATTCGCATTCAAGAGGGTGATGAATGGAAAACTGCTTTCAAAACCAAATTTGGCTTATATGAGTGGTTAGTTATGCCTATGGGTTTATCGGAGGCTCCCCGTACTTTTGTGCATCTCATGCATTATGTGCTTCGCACTTATATTGGAGTCTTTGTTGTGGTTTACTTCGATGATATTCTTGTGTTTAGCAAAACCATGAAAGAGCATCTTAATCATGTTAGGGCTGTTTTGCAAACCCTTCGCAAGGAAAGTCTTTACGCCAACATGAAAAAGTGCACATTTGGTGTTGACAAAGTTGTTTTCTTGGGTTTTGTTGTCTCTTCAAAGGGTGTTCATGTTGATGAATCTAAAATTGAAGCAATTAAAACTTGGCCCCAACCCACCAATTTGCAACAAGTGTGTTGTTTTCTTGGTCTTGCGGGTTTTTATGTTGCTTTGTGAAAGATTTTAGCACTATCGCCGCTCCTTTGCATGCCTTGAGTAAGAAGAATGCTCCTTTTGTTTGGGGATCTATGCAATCCACCGCTTTTGATGAGCTCAAGTCTTTGCTTACTCATGCTCTGATTCTTGCTTTACCCAATTTTGACAAAACTTTTGAGGTTCATTGTGATGCAAGTGGTACCGGAATTGGCGGAGTTTTGATGCAAGAAAAACGAGCCATTGCATATTTTAGTGAAAAACTCTCCGGTGCTCAACTTAACTATCCCATATATGACAAAGAATTGTATGATTTAGTGCGTGTGCTACATGTTTGGGAACATTATCTTAGACCTCATGAGTTTGTCATACATACCGATCAAGAAAAGCTTAAGTACTTAAAAGGTCAAACTAAGTTGAACAAGTGTCATGCCAAATGGAGTGAATTTATTGAATCTTTCCCCTATGTGATCAAGTACATTAAGGGTAAGGAAAATGTAGTTGCGGATGCGCTTTCACGCATATGCATGCTTGTCACTAAACTTGAGTTGAATGTTATTGGCTTTGAGCACATAAAAGACTTGTATGCTAATGATCCATCTTTTGCTATTCCTTATGCTAAGTGTTTGACGCATACTTCTTGGGAACAATATTACATCAAGGATGGTTATCTTATGAGAGCTAACAAACTTTGCATTCCCGAGTCTTCTCTTTGTTTGCTACTTTTGCAAGAGGCTCATGGAGGCGGACTCATGGGACACTTCGGACGCGACAAGACATTCACCACGCTCTCCAAGAACTACTTTTGGCCCAAGATGTTCCGCGACGTCTCACGCTTCATCACCCGATGCTCTACATGTCGCAAAGCTAAGTCTAAAGCTCAATCTCATGATCTTTACATGCCTCTTCCTATTCCTTATCAACCTTGGGAAGACATTAGCATGGTCTTTGTACTTGGTTTGCCTAGAACTCAAAATGGAAAGGATAATGTGTTTGTTGTTGTGGACAGATTTTCTAAGATGGCACATTTCATCCCTTGCAACAAGATAGACGATGCTTCACACATTACAAATCTCTTTCGTAGGGAAATCTTGCGTCTCCATGGAGTACCAAAGACAATCATCTCCGACCGCGACGTCAAGTTCTTGAGTTACTTTTGGAAGACCCTATGCGCCAAGCTCGAAATCAAGCTCTTGTTCTCATCCGCATACCATCCTCAAACCGACGGCCAAACGGAGGTGACGAACCGGACTCTCTCCACTCTACTTCGCGTGTTGATCAAGAAGAACATCAAGGAGTGGGAAGCATGTCTACCGATCGCCGAGTACGCCTACAACCATGCAAGACATTCGACTACCAGCAAGTCCCCCTTCGAGGTCGCCTACGGCTTCAACCCGTTGTCACCATTGGACATTCTACCTCTTCCTCTACAAGAGCGCACCAACATGGATGCGAGTGCACGGGCAAACTACATCAAGAAGATGCATGAGGATACAAAGCACACCATCAAGCGCCAAGTACAACGACTAGCGACGAAGCTCAACGTCAACAAGCAACCCATGATCTTCAACATTGGCGATCTAGTGTGGATACACCTTCGAAAGGACTGCTTCCCCAACGAACGCAAGTCCAAACTTCGCCCTCGAGTCGATGGACCCTTCAAGGTGCTAGCATGCTACAACAACAATGCCTACAAGATAGAGCTACCACGAGGCAAGTACAATGTGACCGACATCTTCAACGTCAGGGACCTTGCGCCATACCATGGAGATGAAACTTTTGATCCGTGGTCGGATCTTTCCCAAGGGGGGGAGATGATGTGGAGCATCCCTCACTCATCCCCATGGACGTATCTACATCTCCCTCAACACCACTTGGACCCATGACAAGAGCTAGAGCAAAGGCTATCGAAGATAAGGTGAACTCGCTCCTCTCCGAACTTCCTCTCTCTACTCACGAGACTTGGCTACTACCTCATATGGACACTCTGTGTGTGATCAGGTACCTGGAGGAGAGCCACAGGACAGCTACACCCAATGGCCAAGATGGCAAGGACGCCAAGCATGGATATCAAGAAGAAAGGCCGTTTGTGAAGCTACAGGCACCGGACGACCGGCCGGTCCCGGACGTCCGAGCTCTGGGAGATGCTACAGTGAAGGAAGGAAGACAGGACAGAGCTACATGCCACGGACGACCGGCCCTGCCCGGACGTCCGACCACTCCCAGGGCCACAGACGACCGACGCCCTCCGGACGTCCGGCAGCTGGGCACCCGAGAGGAAATTAACGGAAGACCGAAGCCACCGGACGACCAGACTACCAGGACCAGAGCCGAATTTACGGAAGTCCGACAGCCCCCGGACGTCCGGACCGTCCCGAAGCCCCGGACGCCCGACGCCTTCCGGACGTCCGACACCTCAGCGACCGCCGCCTCGGGCAAGAGCCCTTGTACCCCTTCACTTTGACTCCCATTTGCACTATGACTATAAATAGGTCTCTCCCACCTCCTAGCTAGGGTAGTATTGGTTTAGCTCATATTTTGTGTGAGAGCCTTGCTCATCCACTTGGTTACTTCTCCTCGGAGCTCTCGACCTCTTCGGAGAAGATCCCCCAAGCGGATTCAAGAACCCTTCTGATGAGGACATGACTACCTTGGATATGACCAAAAATATTGCATATATGCATATTTGTCAGGTGATTTCTAGTGCAAACTATTCAATAATCTATTTATGTTATCCAGAACAAAAATACTTCACACACTTTTGTGTTTTGTCTAATTGCAGGTGTATGGGACATTTGTACAATCCACATATGAAGATAAGGAAGAAAGAGATGTTTATTTGCTGTTCAAAAAGTTCGCTCACGTCACTTTTGGCCCAAGAGAAGATAGAGTCCAAGTCTCTCACGTTCTGGATTCAGATTCGGACTGCACAGACATACCTGACTCAAAACGCACACAAGTTTTTCATACGGACTCCGAATTGGGTGATTCTTTTTTTGTTGGAAACTATATTTCGTGCACTTTCCAACCCAATTGGAATCACCTTCAAATTCGTCCGGAGCGTTGAGTTGTGGATGAAACAATCTGATGCTGCAGCAGAATCCGAGTCAAACTACAAGTTCAAAGGTGTTACATCACCTCCACTTGGGCCCATTGGCCTTGTACGACCTAGATTTAGTTTTAGGCTGCCTTGGGACGTCCTCCCACCTCCTTGGCCGCCACCCCTTGCTCCTATATAAGTAGATCCATCTAGTAGCTTTTTCCTTGGGATTTGTTTAGTTAAAAGTTAGCCAACGCAACTTCGTGTACTTCGTTTGTGTCCAACGACCAGACCAAGACCGCTTTCGGATCCCCACCTTTATCAATACTTTATACATATTTGCAATATTCAGATTGCTTTTATCATATTCTTGCTCGTTCTTCGATTGCTTGCAGGAATAGACCTTCGTGGTCAGGTTGATCGTGCACCGGCGTGGTCAATAACCTCTGGAGATTGGTTTAGCGATTGCTAAGGCGCAACGTCGTGCACATTTGTAGTCGGATCGTCAAAGTCGTCTCCACCAAATCGATAGTTACCATCTCATCGAAAGATCGGGACACCCCGCCTCTATCAAGTGGTATCAGTTTTCAGGTTGCTCGGTGAGAATTTCTAGTTTTTCCTAGATTAGATTTATTTTCTTACCTATTGTCCAAGAAAAAGCCACAAAACAAAAGTTAGATCTATTCATCCTTTGTCCTAGCCAGACTGAGCCTTTGCAATTTTCTTTTCATTGTTTGCATTATTGAATTATCGCTTGCATCGACGTGTCGTGTTGCTGGTCTTAGTGTCTAGTTCCTTTAGAGTTTCGAGTTCTGTTCACATTAGTCACGCAGCCGCTGCATCATTATCCCATCCGCTGTCTACCATCCCATCCACCAATTCCCACCATGTGCTACGCACTGTTTATTGTCATAATCATAGTTGAGGTCACTCACATCTTCGCCAGATCAAATCTGCATCTTATCTAGTTTGTCTTGGAAAGAGGGAGAAAAAGAAGATAAAGAAAAAAAGAGAGAAAAAAGGAAAGAAAAAAAAGAAAAAGAGGGTGAATAAAAAGAAAAAAAAGCGTGAGAAAAAAAAGAGAGAAGAAAAAAAAATTGGATCTATCTAGAATCAATCTCGTACCTGAATTCGGATTGGAATCTGTTTTGCGCACTGTTCAGTAAAACAGGTGTATCTTCCTCATACGAAGTCAGTTTTGGCTCCGTGAGTACTCAAATTGAAGATAGCGACGAGCCGCATCTAAATAGTTGCAGAAGCAAGTTCAATATTTGACACCTCAAAATCGGCTCCTAAATAGGTCTTTTTGCCCTCCGAAGTTCGTGAACACAACTTGTTCCAATTTTTCAGGCCAGTTTTAGAATTCTTTGACTCCTCATATCAAGTCGGAATTGAGTGATTCTTTTTGCATTGGAAAGCTTGAGTTAGTAGCATTCTTTGAAAGAATTTATCAGAAAATTGTCTCAAACTTTTCAAGAGGAAAGTTGGAGAGAGAGTTGTTGTATATCCTGCTTGGCAGTTGTTTTTCATCATTATCTTCACTGCCGTTGTGATCTTCACTTATATCTTGCTGTCAAGAGCTACTTAGTATCCTTCATTGATGCTAGTTGTGCTACGCCGTGACCTCATTAGTGTTCTAGGCTCGCGTCTCTAGTCCGGTCTAGCCTAGGACCAGCACAGTACCGTCGTTGAGCGTTTATTCAACATTGCATCTTTGAATTGATTATTGCTAATCTTTTGCTACCATATATAGCCAACCCAGCTCCACATATTTCTACACCGTGTATACGTACGCTCCCCTGGCAATCGCTTTACTCAATATTCGGAGTTACTTGACACCGATGGTTGCCGATCACCGCCTACTGCATGGTAAGAACTTGTAAGACATTGATATTTGCTTTACTGTGAGCGTTTTACCACCACATCCTAGTAGTTATAGGAACATTATTTTTGGGTTTTGTTTCTTGTTCTACTAATCATGACAGGATCCAGAGTCAATTCATGGGCTTTGTCGATCGCGGGAGACGTGCCACCACCTTTGCAAATACCACAACCGTCACGAGAGGTGCACAAACATCCAAATGCACATGATCAGGTTAATGTATCTATACCACCATTTAATGGCCGTTTTAAACCTGCTTTATATATTGAATGGGAGTTCGACATAAAAAATATATTTGCTTCCCATAATTTCAATGAATATAAAAAGGTTAAGGTTGCGGTTGGTTCTTTCACTGGTTATGCTTTGGTTTGGTGGAGTGAATATTGTCGGTTACACCCTGATTATATACCTACTACTTGGGATGATTTGAAACTTGCCATGCGACATACTTTCGTCCCTGCTTATTATACTCGTGACATGATTAAGAAGTTGCAACACTTAAAACAAGGTAGTGAAACTGTAACAAAATATTATGATGATTTACAAACTACCTTGTTGCATTCCTCTTTAGAAGAATGTGAAGATGATTTTATGGATAGATTTTGGGGAGGATTAAACCGTGATATTCAAGAGATACTAATTCATGAAGAGTGTTATCCTATGGACCATTTGTTTCATCTTGCTTGCAAAGCTGAACAGGAAATAAAACGACGTGTTGGCCACGAGGAGAACAAGCGCACGGTGCACATTCCAAGAGTTGATATGATTGTTCCTTCAACTACTAGGCATACTATGACAACCACATCCGTTGTTGTCAGGACTACATCACCTCCACCATGTGACACATTGCCCCCGAGAGTGGCTACATCATCTGAGTTGATCATAAGAGGTAATGACAAAGGTACTGATCTTCCATCTCTACATAACAATGATGAATGCCTTGTCAATTTGAATGCACCATCTGATGAGCTACCCACTACTTTGATCACACCACCTATTTTAGAGGACTACGTTGATAATTTGACTTTGCCATGTGATCAAACAACTGAAATACCAACAATTTTGAGTGCACCCATTGAATTAACTATTGATGCAAAAGAACCAATGTTTAATCATTTTGATATGACCTCTAATCTTGGTGATGATTTTGTGTTAAATGACTTATTGCATGTTTGCTTATTTAAGCATGTTGTAGCATGTAAATTTGATGCAAGTAAGGTTTATTCACCAATGTTGGGATGGTTTAATGATGAACATTGTCAATCTTTTGAAGTGAATAAGTGCTTCACTTATATGTGCAAACTGAGTTGCAATATTTTCATGCCTTCTACTTCTTGTGCTAATTTTTTGGCTTTAGATTTTATGAACTATGCAAGTTACTCATCTATTCATGTGTTATATATGCAAAAATCAAGAGAAGTAAAAATGGATGACATATACATATACAACATGTACACCTTGTCTCTTTTGTTAGCCACATTTCAGATTAAGCAACGCCGAGGACGACTTTATTTTCAAGAAGGGGAGGATGATGAGGACATGACTACCTTGGATATGACCAAAAATATTGCATATATGCATATTTGTCAGGTGATTTCTAGTGCAAACTATTCAATAATCTATTTATGTTATCCAGAACAAAAATACTTCACACACTTTTGTGTTTTGTCTAATTGCAGGTGTATGGGACATTTGTACAATCCACATATGAAGATAAGGAAGAAAGAGATGTTTATTTGCTGTCCAAAAGGTTCTCTCACGTCACTTTTGGCCCAAGAGAAGATAGAGTCCAAGTCTCTCACGTTCTGGATTCAGATTCGGACTACACAGACATACCTGACTCAAAACGCACACAAGTTTTTCATACGGACTCCGAATTGGGTGATTCGTTTTTTGTTGGAAACTAGATTTCGTGCACTTTCCAACCCAATTGGAATCACCTTCAAATTCGTCCGGAGCGTTGAGTTGTGGACGAAACAATCTGATGCTGCAGCAGAATCCGAGTCAAACTACAAGTCCAAAGGTGTTACATCACCTCCACTTGGGCCCATTGGCCTTGTACGACCTAGATTTAGTTTTAGGCTGCCTTGGGACGTCCTCCCACCTCCTTGGCCGCCACCCCTTGCTCCTATATAAGTAGATCCATCTAGTAGCTTTTCCTTGGGATTTGTTTAGTTAAAAGTTAGCCATTGCAACTTCGTGTACTTCGTTTGTGTCCAACGACCAGACCAAGACCGCTTACGGATCCCCACCTTTATCAATACTTCATATATACTCGCAATATTCAGATTGCATTTATCATATTCTTGCTTGTTCTTCGATTGCTTGCAGGAATAGACCTTCGTGGTCAGGTTGATTGTGCTCCGGCGTGGTCAATAACCTCTCGGAGTTGGTTTAGCGATTGCTAAGGTGCAACGTCGTGCACGTTTGTAGTCGGATCGTCAAAGTCGTCTCCACCAAATCGATAGTTATCATCTCATCGAAAGATCGGGACACCCCTATCTTTGACTCCTCATATCAACTCGGAATTGAGTGATTCTTTTTGCATTGGAAAGCTTGAGTTAGTAGCATTCTTTGAAAGAATTTATCAGAAAATTGTCTCAAACTTTTCAAGAGGAAAGTTGGAGAGAGAGTTGTTGTATATCCTGCTTGGCAGTTGTTTTTCATCATTATCTTCACTGCCGTTGTGATCTTCACTTATATCTTGCTGTCAAGAGCTACTTAGTATCCTTCATTGATGCTAGTTGTGCTACGCCGTGACCTCATTAGTGTTCTAGGCTCGCGTCTCTAGTCCGGTCTAGCCTAGGACCAGCACAGTACCGTCGTTGAGCGTTTATTCAACATTGCATCTTTGAATTGATTATTGCTAATCTTTTGCTACCATATATAGCCAACCCAGCTCCACATATTTCTACACCGTGTATACATACGCTCCCCTGGCAATCGCTTTACTCAATATTCGGAGTTACTTGACACCGCTGGTTGCCGATCACCGCCTGCTGCATGGTAAGAACTTGTAAGACATTGATATTTGCTTTACTGTGAGCGTTTTACCACCACATCCTAGTAGTTATAGGAACATTATTTTGGGTTTTGTTTCTTGTTCTACTAATCATGACAGGATCCAGAGTCAATTCATGGGCTTTGTCGATCGCGGGAGACGTGCCACCACCTTTGCAAATACCACAACCGTCACGAGAGGTGCACAGACATCCAAATGCACATGATCAGGTTAATGTATCTATACCACCATTTAATGGCCGTTTTAAACCTGCTTTATATATTGAATGGGAGTTCGACATAAAAAATATATTTGCTTCCCATAATTTCGATGAACATAAAAAGGTTAAGGTTGCGGTTGGTTCTTTCACTGGTTATGCTTTGGTTTGGTGGAGTGAATATTGTCGGTTACACCCTGATTATATACCTACTACTTGGGATGATTTGAAACTTGCCATGCGACATACTTTCGTCCCTGCTTATTATACTCGTGACACGATTAAGAAGTTGCAACACTTAAAACAAGGTAGTGAAACTGTAACAAAATATTATGATGATTTACAAACTACCTTGTTGCATTCCTCTTTAGAAGAAAGTGAAGATGATTTTATGGATAGATTTTGGGGAGGATTAAACCGTGATATTCAAGAGATACTAATTCATGAAGAGTGTTATCCTATGGACCATTTGTTTCATCTTGCTTGCAAAGCTGAACAGGAAATAAAACGACGTGTTGGCCACGAGGAGAACAAGCGCACGGTGCACATTCCAAGAGTTGATATGATTGTTCCTTCAACTACTAGGCATACTATGACAACCACATCCGTTGTTGTCAGGACTACATCACCTCCACCATGTGACACATCGCCCCCGAGAGTGGCTACATCATCTGAGTTGATCATAAGAGGTAATGACAAATGTACTGATCTTCCATCTCTACATGAGAATGATGAATGCCTTGTCAATTTGAATGCACCATCTGATGAGCTACCCACTACTTTGATCACACCACCTATTTTAGAGGACTACGTTGATAATTTGACTTTGCCATGTGATCAAACAACTGAAATACCAACAATTTTGGGTGCACCCATTGAATTAACTATTGATGCAAAAGAACCAATGTTTAATCATTTTGATATGACCTCTAATCTTGGTGATGATTCTGTGTTGAATGACTTATTGCATGTTTGCTTATTTAAGCATGTTGTAGCATGTAAATTTGATGCAAGTAAGGTTTATTCACCAATGTTGGGATGGTTTAATGATGAACATTGTCAATCTTTTGAAATGAATAAGAGCTTCACTTATATGTGCAAACTGAGTTGCAATATTTTCATGCCTTCTACTTCTTGTGCTAATTTTTTGGCTTTAGATTTTATGAACTATGCAAGTTACTCATCTATTCATGTGTCATATATGCAAAAATCAAGGGAAGTAAAAATGGATGACATATACATATACAACATGTACACCTTGTCTCTTTTGTTAGCTACATTTCAGATTAAGCAACGCCGAGGACGGCTTTATTTTCAAGAAGGGGAGGATGATGAGGACATGACTACCTTGGATATGACCAAAAATATTGCATATATGCATATTTGTCAGGTGATTTCTAGTGCAAACTATTCAATAATCTATTTATGTTATCCAGAACAAAAATACTTCACACACTTTTGTGTTTTGTCTAATTGCAGGTGTATGGGACATTTGTACAATCCACATATGAAGATAAGGAAGAAAGAGATGTTTATTTGCTGTTCAAAAAGTTCGCTCACGTCACTTTTGGCCCAAGAGAAGATAGAGTCCAAGTCTCTCACGTTCTGGATTCAGATTCGGACTGCACAGACATACCTGACTCAAAACGCACACAAGTTTTTCATACGGACTCCGAATTGGGTGATTCTTTTTTTGTTGGAAACTATATTTCGTGCACTTTCCAACCCAATTGGAATCACCTTCAAATTCGTCCGGAGCATTGAGTTGTGGATAAAACAATCTGATGCTGCAGCAGAATCCGAGTCAAACTACAAGTTCAAAGGTGTTACATCACCTCCACTTGGGCCCATTGGCCTTGTACGACCTAGATTTAGTTTTAGGCTGCCTTGGGACGTCCTCCCACCTCCTTGGCCGCCACCCCTTGCTCCTATATAAGTAGATCCATCTAGTAGCTTTTTCCTTGGGATTTGTTTAGTTAAAAGTTAGCCAACGCAACTTCGTGTACTTCGTTTGTGTCCAACGACCAGACCAAGACCGCTTTCGGATCCCCACCTTTATCAATACTTCATACATATTTGCAATATTCAGATTGCTTTTATCATATTCTTGCTCGTTCTTCGATTGCTTGCAGGAATAGACCTTCGTGGTCAGGTTGATCATGCACCGGCGTGGTCAATAACCTCTGGAGATTGGTTTAGCGATTGCTAAGGCGCAACGTCGTGCACGTTTGTAGTCGGATCGTCAAAGTCGTCTCCACCAAATCGATAGTTACCATCTCATCGAAAGATCGGGACACCCCGCCTCTATCACCTTCAAGGGAAGACCATCAAGACCTCCTCACGGAGAAGAACGGCTACTCGTGTATCTTTCCTTTGTTGATTTTGAATCTTGTGCTACCTTATGTGTTCAGTGATCTAGCCCTTGTGTGATCGATTACTTGTCGGTTTAGTGAGTTTCTCTCGTTCCTCTCCATGTTCTTCCTTGTGTTCTTCCGCTCGTTCGTCGTGTTTCTCCATAGGATCCACTCCAAACGTGAAAGATCGTCCATATAGGGATCCGCCCTACATCAGACCTACTCCCTCCTATAACGCACGTTTGTGCTTTTAGAAACTATGTGTGATATTTACATGGCCGGTGTGTCGCCGCCTAGCCTTCAATGAGAACTGACACTGGTAGCAGGGAAACGATGGGAGAAGAGGCAGGAAACCGATGAGAGGAGTGGCGGGAAACGGTAGCCTGTTTAGAAAACGTAGTAGAGGAGGAAGCGTGAGCTAGCACGACACATGCGAACTATGCTTACCCATGTAGTGTATGTGCTGTCTAAAGGGCCGAGGGTTGCGTTCGATTTGGGAGCATCCAACGGTGCAGACCTATGATCTGTTGGGTTTGGGTTGCAGAACGCACGACTCAGATCGCGCACACAGCAGGGGGGAGGGGGCATCGTCCATGGTTGGGTAGGCAGATGACTTTCATGAGTGAACCGTGTGCTGTTTGAAAACATTTCGTGAGAAGAATCTCGATTTTTAAATCCCCGTAAATACAAAACTCACCCAAAAATCGTGAAACTTGGCACGATATCATGACATGGCATGTATATGTCGAGGAATTTTTTTCGTCCATTTTGGCGCAAGTTTTATTACAAGCCTCTTACAGACCGGAGCTTCTCTCAAAGAAGCCTCGTGGTTCCGATAGGGAAACGTGTCCCCCTTGTGAGCGAAACGATAATCACTGCCTCTTTTCGCCTTGTATTTTCTTCTACGGGCAACATGGAACGACAGGATATACATGCTAAAATTTTAACTTATTCAGGGTCTCTTTAGCCTTTTTATACACTAATTGAGTTTTCTAGGCATTTAATGTCCATAATTCAAATCTAAACCTCTAATACATGCTCTAGTTCGCCAAAATGGCTAGAAAAATTATGCATGTGTCCTTGGGTGCATGTTTAGGTCACATGCCAGGAATGGGAATGAATTACAACCATACCGGCGTCCTGGCTCGTCCTCAAACATTTGGAATCTCGGTTTTTAAATCCCCGTAAATCCTAAACTCACAACAAAGTCATGAAAGTTGGCATGGTGTCACATCATGGCACATATATGTCGTGGTAAAACATTGTCCAATTTGGGCCAAGATTTATTACAAACCTCTTACAAACTGGAGCTTCTCTAAAAGAAGCCTCGTGGTTCTGACAGGGAAACGTGGTTCCCTTGTGGACGAAACGTAATCGCTACCTCTTTTCGCCTTGTATTTTCTTCTACGGGCAACATGGAACAACATGATATCCATGCTGAAATTTAAACTTATTTAGGGCTCGTTTGGCCTTTTTATACACTAACTGCGTTTCCTAGGCATTTAATGTCCATAATTCAAATCTGAACTTCAAATACATGCTCCAGTTCACCAAAATGTCTAGAAAAATTATACATGTGTCCTCGGGTGCATGTTTAGGTCCCATGCCAGGAATGGGAACAAATTACAACCATACCGGTGTCCTGGCTCATCCTCAAGCATTTTGAATCTCGGTTTTTAAGTCCCCTTAAATCCTAAACTCACCAGAAAGTCATGAAAGTTGGCATGGTGTGTCATGGCGCATATATGTCGTGGTAAAAACATTGTCCAATTTGGGCCAAGCTTTATTACAAACCTCTTACAAACCAGAGCTTCTCTCAAAGAAGCCTCGTGGTTCCGATAGGGAAACATGTTCCCCTGTGGTGAAACGTAATCACTGCCTCTTTTCGCCTTGTATTTTCTTCTACGGGCAACATGGAACGACAGGATATCCACTCTGAAATTTAAATTTATTCAGGGTTCATTTGGCCTTTTTATACACTAATTGAGTTTCCTAGGCATTTAATGTCCACAATTCAAATATGAACTACAAATACATGCTCCAGTTCACCAAAAGGGCTAGAAAAATTGTACATGTGTCCTTAGGTGCATGTTTAGGTCCCATGCCAGGAATGGGAATGAATTGCAACTGTACCGGCGTCCTGGCTCGCCCTCAAACATTTGGAATCTCAGTTTTTAAATCCCCATAAATCAAAACTCACCAGAAAGTCTTCAAAGGTGGCATGGTGTCACTTCATGGCACATATATGTCATGGTAAAACATTGTGAATTTGGGCCAAGCTTTACTACAAACCTCTTACAAACCGGAGCCTGTCACAAGAACCCTCGTGGTTTTGATAGGGAAACGTGCCCCCTTGTGGCCAAACGATAATCGCTTCCTCTTCTAGCCTCGTATTTCTTCTACATGCAACATGGAACAATGGGAGATTCGCGCTGACCTTTGAAATTATTCAGGGTTCGTTTGACCTTTTTATTCGATAATTGAGTTTTCTAGGCATTTAATGTCCATAATTCAAATTTGAACTACGAATAGATGCTCCAGTGCACCAAAATGGCTAGAAAAAACGTGCATGTGTCCTTGGGGTGCATGTTTAGGTCCCATGGAATGAATGGAAATGAATTCAACCATCTCGCCATCCTGGCTTGGCCACAAACATTGCGAATCTCAGTTTTTAAATCTCTGTAAATCCAAAACTCACCGGGAAATCGTGAAACTTGGTGGGGTGTCACTACATGGTACATATAATTGTCTAATTTGGGCAAAGCTATATTAGAAGCCTCTTACAAACCGAAGCTTCTCGCAACCCTCGTGGTTCCGGTGGGCGAAACAATAATCGTCGCCTCTTCTCGCCTTGAACTTTGTTTTCTACAGGCAACATAGAATAACAGGAGTGTCGTGCTGAAATTTGAAACTGTTCAGGGATCGTTTGGCCATTGTATATATTAGTTAAGTTTTCTACGCATTTAATGTAGTCCATAATTCAAATTTTAACTACAAGCACATGCTCCAGTGAAGCAAAAATGGGTGGGAAATCGTACATGTGTCATTGGGTGCATGTTTAGGTCTCATTTAAGGAATGGGAATGATTACAAACTTCTCGTCATCCTAAAACATTGAGAATCTCGGTTTTTAAATCTTAGTAAATCAAAGACTCACCCAAAAAACATGAAACTTGGCATGGTTTCATGACATGGCACATATATGTCGTGGTAAGAAAAATCATCTAGTTTGAGAAGAGGCGCACACAATAATAGACAATGAAGTCCTTTTCGAAACAAATAGTTGACATTTTAATATCGCAAACAGTTGTATTATATGAACGTGTCAAAATTTAACCTTACTCGATGGCGTGCGTGCAGCTGTTTGATTAGACGGGACGGGCGCGAGAAGTCCACCGTGCAGGCTCGACGGGACGCATGTGAGCAGTCGGCGTGAAGGCTCGACGGGACGCGTGCATCCTGTCCACCTCGCAGGCTTGATGGGACACGTGCGAGCAGCAAGGCTGACCATGCTCACCGGGAAGCAAGCTCTTTGACCTCCATGCACCAGCCGCCGCCCACCTCGCTCAGAACTTCTCCATTAATGGGTTAATTAAAGCACCTGGACGGAGGGTGTTTGCTTGTAATCCCATGGCAACATTTGCTTTGTTCACATTTTCAACTCGTATTCTAGCCTAATTTAAATTGCCACATAGGGCAATGGATAATACGACGATCAATTAAATGGCAACGAATAATACGACAACAAATTAACAATGGCGTAGATAATATTTTTTACATATTCTGAATAATTTAAAATGCCACATGCGGCAAAGCCCGGAAGACACAGGGGCAAGAGAAGAAGGAAATCGCAGACAACGATCTGGGTTGCTATTGTCTCTACTCTTCCATGGATCACAGGGCGACGACATCCTCCACCTCCTTCTTCAATTCCTCACGACTTTGCTTGAAAGAAGCAACGGATCCCTCCACCTCCTGCTCGCGCTCGATCCGGAGCTTCCTCAAGTCACCCATCAGTTCCTCGATGACCGCTGTCAGCGTTATCCCCAAGGCACGGCCTTGCTCATGCAGCATCTTCCAGCCAGCGGCCCCCTCCTCCTTCTCGGAGAGCGCCTTGAGGATCTTCGCATTGTGACCCATGAGTTGCTCGACGAGGCTGGTCGCCTTGTCAACGGAGGCATTGCTAATCTTGAGCAGCTTCATTAAGCCGTCAACCAGCTCCTGCTGCTCAACCAGCGAGTATGTCTTCGTCGCCGGCCCAGGACTTCAGCAACGCTAGCTCATTGCGATTGCCGACATGGCGAGTGCGCTTGTGAGAGCCCTCGCGTGCCCGTGAGAGCTCGTTCAAAGGCTCCGCGGTGCGCCGGGACATCTCTGTTGCGGCTACCGCTTCGCGGCGGGACCTCTCTAGTGCTTCCGCGGCCTTGGTCTTTGCTGTCTGGTTATATGTCCACCCAAAACTCCTCCTACCGGTCATGGCGGAATGACTTGACAAGAGATAACAGTTTTGTGGGTGTTTAGGAGAGGAATTGTGAAGTAATTTTCGAGTGGGTAGTTTTTATTGCCCGGTGCTAAGTGTGAACACATATTAGTTTGATCGATGTGAACACATATTAGTTTGATCTGTGTGAACAAATTTGCAATTAGTTATTGCGTCGTAATCTGCAATGTGATGAGAAACAAAGTCACAATTATTGATGGTTCTGGGCCTAGAAAGCCTCGTTTCTGTTGTTCTATCTCATTGCAAACAGTTCTTTTGGATCAACCATATGCCACGCATCGGAAGCCCGAAACTTGGGCCCTTGTCCTCAGATGTACGTGTACGTGTCTGCCCACTATCACACACGGTCATGATATCACCATCGTGTCATATGGATGCGTTGTCGCGTCTCCCACGGGGTGCCTGAAGGTTGACCACGTGGTTGCTCGCCATTGAGGCGGCCGCGGCACGCACTGCTCACGTCCGTCCATGCGTTTTACTCGCATTTGAGGCGGCCACGGCACGCTCCGCTCTGCGTCCCTGCGCGCTCTACTCACTGTGAGGCAAATTTACAATGGCAACGGTTAATAATTGTCTTACATATTCAGGATAATTTAACATGCCACATGCAGCAAGGCACAAAACACTCACGGCCTACTTATGCATACAATTATAATAAAATATAGGCTGAAAGGCTAAGTCGGCGGCCTTCCGACGACGGTCTTCACGGACTCCATGATCAGCATATTACCCTTGTGGCCGTTCATTATGTGTAACTTACTAATCATCGCACACGAGTACTCACAGACGCATCGTGTGCGATACTCCTAGCCACCACAAGCAACTAGTTTGCATTTTTCAAAGTTTTTTGTACGAACAGAATCGCACACGAACTTACTATAGTAACCGTCTGTGTTATAATTTCTCATCGCAGACAGTATCCGAGCGGGCTGCATATCACACACATCTGGTTTACATGAATTGTTTGTGTTCTTTTGGCTTATCGCAAATGCCGCATATCACACACATCTTGTTAAGTTGAACCATTTATGTTCTCTTGCTTAATTGAAAATAGTTTGTCCGAGTGAACCGTATACCGTATATCACACACACCTCGATCTGGCTGACCGTTTCTATTGCATTCCCTAATAGCGCACAGTTCATCAGAGTGAACTACATGCCATATATCGCACACACATTGATATGGCTTCCCGTTTCTGTTGTTATGCCTCATCGCAAACAGTTTTGCTGGATCAACCGTATACCCAGCATCGCACACGTAACTAAAATCTGAACCGTGTTTGGTGCTCCGCCATCGCAAACGTATGCATCTTTTTGATGGTTTTTTAACATCCCTGTTTGCGATTAATGCATCACACATAGTTTCTTCAATGGGTCTCTGATCCTAGTGTCGCGTTAGCAGCATCCTGCAATAGTGGCAGTATCTAATTTGGCAACTGAAATTCAGTAAGCATAGATTTCATTCATAGATTAAGCAGTTGTTCTTTATACAAACAGGTCAACTCGACAGCTGAACCGACCAAACTTTTCCCCAATTGTTGCTAACCACGTACTGAAATAGCTAGTTCAACTATGTACTAGCTAATTTTAAGTACGTAGATCTCCTCATTCCATGCCTCTCGAAGTGAAGGGACTCCTCGTAGATCCCTTTTGAAGCGGCGGTACTCCTCGTAGATCTCCTCATTCCGTGCCTCTGCGGCGGCGTGTGCTACGGCCATGGCGGTGGTAAGACTCTCGCATGCTCGACCAAGCACTCCTTGATGAGGACATCAATACAATTGTTACACCCACAGCCCCTGCTGCTATACATACTGGACCAATTACTAGAGCTCGTGCACGCCAACTAAATTACCAGGTACTTTCGTTTCTTGGTAATGATTCTAATGTTCATGAGAATATGATGCTGCCTAAATTGGATACATTTGTTTTGCTTACAAATGAAGGGCCTAGCTTGGTGATGAGGACATCAATACAATTGTTACACCCACAGCCCCTGCTGCTATACATACTGGACCAATTACTAGAGCTCGTGCACGCCAACTAAATTATCAGGTACTTTCGTTTCTTGGTAATGATTCTAATGTTCATGAGAATATGATGCTGCCTAAATTGGATACATTTGTTTTGCTTACAAATGAAGGGCCTAGCTTGGAGAAGGATGAACATTGGAGCAAGAACAAGCATGGAGATGATGGCATGCGCAAGGGGAACAAGAACGGAGTTACAAGTGATGATTTCAGGACTTTGAAGCCACCATAATGTGTGCATGAAGCCTTGGACGAAATATACAAGATGCCACTTCATAAATTTCGTCCCGAGGCTATTTTAGGTGCTGCGTCACCTTATTATTGGGCCAGGCCCATGTAATTTCGAAATACATAAGTATAGGCTATTTTTAGAGTCCGTATGTGTGGGGAAACAAGAGATAGGGATGATTTCGGACCCCTCCACCAAGGGCCACGAAATCCACCCCCTCTTCCTCCATATATACAGCCCTTAGGGCATCGTTTAGACCTTGGGTTTTGTTTAGATTAAAAGTTCGCCATAGCTGCAACTTCGCGTACTTCGTTTGTGTTCAACGACCAGACAAAGGCGTCACAGAACCCCACCTTGATCAATAAAGCTTTCATCTTATATTCGCAATATCCAGATTGCAATCTCAGTTTCTTGCTTGTTCTTTGTTTGCTCGCAGGAAACAGACCCTCGTGGTCAGGTTGATCGTGCTCCGGCGTGGTCAATAACCTCTCGGAGTTGGTTTAGCGATTGCTAAGGCGCGACGTCCTCGCACGTTCGTAGTCGGATCGTCAAAGTCGACTTCCACCAAAGCGAAATCCACCATCTCATCGAAAGACGGGACACCTTTGCTTCTATCAAGTGGTATCAGATTTCCAGGTTGCTCGGTGAGATTTTACAGTTTTTCGTAGTTTAGATCGTGTCTGTTCTTCATACCTACAGTCCACGAAAAAGCCACAAAAAAAATTAGGGTTAGTTCATCATATCCGAACCAATCTGAGCCTTTGCATAATCTTTTTAGGGTTTTGCTTTGTTGAATTTGCGGTTGCATCGTCGTGTCTAGTTGCTGGTCTTAGAGTCTAGTCTTTTAGAGTTTCGAGTTCTGGTCATAAGTTGTCACGCCGCCGCCGCACCATCATCATCACCCCTGCCATCTACCACCACTGCTTATCCGCCACCGCTTCGAATCCGTATCCATATACCACCACAGCTGTCATATACCACCACCGCTGCCATCTATCACCATATATCCACCACCAATCCGAGTTCTTGTCATATTAGGTTTGTTTTCGAGATCCATCTAGATTCCGATTCGTGTTTCCTTGCCGGAGTAGGATTCGGAAAAAAAAAAGAGCGCAAAAAAAAAAGAGCGAAAAAAAAATTCCAGAGTGTGCTTTTCCCTTGTTTACGTGCCGCGCCGTGATTTTGTTAGTGTTCTAGGCTCGCGTCTCTAGCACAATCTAGCCTAGGACCAGCACAGTACCGTCGTTGAGCGTTTATTCAACTTTGCATCTCTGAATTGATTATTGCTGACCCTTTTTGCTACCATATTATAAGCCTTCCCAGCTCCACATACATCTACGTCGTGCGTTTGACTCTCCCTGGTAATCGCTCTATCCAAACTTTGAGAGTTTTTGACTACAACGGTTGCCGATCACCGCCTGCTGCTGGGTAAGAACTGGTAAGAATTTGAGATTTGCTTGACGGATTTGTGACACCCACCACCACCACTTGTTCGTAGTCTGTAGGATCATATTCTTGTGTGTTTCTATTGCTGCTAACCATGCCAGGATCACAAGCCGACGAGATTGACTGGGAGAATTTATCGAACAAGGAGCTTCATGATAAGTTTCAGCAAATGATGACTGAACAGGTGCAAGATGTGCTGAACAATTTTGAAGAGGCCATGGAGAAGATCACTGGCTTTGAGAAGACGTTCGAAACAAAGCTCGATAACAAGTTTAATGAATTGCTCGCGCGTCTTCCACCACCACCACCCGCTGCAGCTAACGCACCTCTCCAACAACAACAACAACAACGACTACCTCCACGTCGCGAAGCAGACCTCCGCCGCGCAAGCCGTGTTCCTCTTGCGTTTGGCCAAACTGTTGGTGCTGCTGTTGATACTTCTGTGGCTCCTGCTGCTGATGCGGAGGAGGATGATTATGTGGGAGACTATGAGGATGAGGTTGATCAAAATCAACACTACGTGCAGCCACCTGTACCACCACCAGCAGGTCGACCTCAGGTATATATTCGTAATGGTAGGCCTGCACCACCACCTCAGGTACGAGATGATGTCCATATTCCTAAACTGAAATTGAATATTCCACCATTTGAGGGTAGATATGTTCCTGATATATATCTTACTTGGGAGTTAGAAACTGAACAACGATTTACATGTTTACAATATCCTGAGGAGAGACGAGTTGCTGCTGCCGTTTGTGCTTTCACTAGTTTTGCATGTGTATGGTGGTCTGAACATTGTAGATTGTATCCTATTCCAACTACTTGGGCTGCTTTGAAAACTGCTATGCGTACGCGTTGGGTTCCACCATATTATCAACGTGAATTGCTTCAAAAATTGCAGCGTTTAAGACAAGGGAAAAATTCTGTAGAAGAATATTATCAGGAATTACAAACTGGCATGATTAGATGTGGTATTGTTGAGGAGAATGAAGCTATGCTTGCACGTTTTCTGGGTGGATTAAATAGAGAGATTCAGACCATTCTAGACTATAAGGAGTATACTAATATCACTCGTTTATTCCATCTTGCTTGTAAAGCTGAACGTGAAGTGCAGGATCGACAAGCATTGGGGCGAACCAACTTTTCTGCAGGCCGACCTTCATCATGGACACCACGTGCATCTTCTACTTCAACTGCACCAGCACCTCCATCCGGTGCTGATGAGGACATGACTACCTTGGATATGACCAAAAATATTGCATATATGCATATTTGTCAGGTGATTTCTAGTGCAAACTATTCAATAATCTATTTATGTTATCCAGAACAAAAATACTTCACACACTTTTGTGTTTTGTCTAATTGCAGGTGTATGGGACATTTGTACAATCCACATATGAAGATAAGGAAGAAAGAGATGTTTATTTGCTGTCCAAAAAGTTCTCTCACGTCACTTTTGGCCCAAGAGAAGATAGAGTCCAAGTCTCTCACGTTCTGGATTCAGATTCGGACTGCACAGACACACCTGACTCAAAACGCACACAAGTTTTTCATACGGACTCCGAATTGGGTGATTCTTTTTTTGTTGGAAACTAGATTTCGTGCACTTTCCAACCCAATTGGAATCACCTTCAAATTCGTCCGGAGCGTTGAGTTGTGGACGAAACAATCTGATGCTGCAGCAGAATCCGAGTCAAACTACAAGTCCAAAGGTGTTACATCACCTCCACTTGGGCCCATTGGCCTTGTACGACCTAGATTTAGTTTTAGGCTGCCTTGGGACGTCCTCCCACCTCCTTGGCCTCCACCCCTTGCTCCTATATAAGTAGATCCATCTAGTAGCTTTTCCTTGGGATTTCTTTAGTTAAAAGTTAGCCATTGCAACTTCGTGTACTTCGTTTGTGTCCAACGACCAGACCAAGACCGCTTCCGGATCCCCACCATTATCAATACCTCATATATATTTGCAATATTCAGATTGCTTTATCATATTCTTGCTCGTTCTTCGATTGCTTGCAGGAATAGACCTTCGTGGTCAGGCTGACCGTGCTTCCGGCCTCGTCAGTAACCTCAGGAGATTGGTTTAGCGATTGCTAAGGCGCAACGTCGTGCACGTTTGTAGTCGGATCATCAAAGTCGTCTCCACCAAATCGATAGTTATCATCTCATCGAAAGATCGGGACACCCTCGCCTCTATCAAGATATGTTCCTGATATATATCTTACTTGGGAGTTAGAAACTGAACAACGATTTACATGTTTACAATATCCTGAGGAGAGACGAGTTGCTGCTGCTATTTGTGCTTTCACTAGTTTTGCATGTGTATGGTGGTCTGAACATTGTAGATTATATCCTATTCCAACTACTTGGGCTGCTTTGAAAACTGCTATGCGTACGCGTTGGGTTCCACCATATTATCAACGTGAATTGCTTCAAAAATTGCAGCGTTTAAGACAAGGGAAAAATTCTATAGAAGAATATTATCAGGAATTACAAACTGGCATGATTAGATGTGGTATTGTTGAGGAGAATGAAGCTATGCTTGCACGTTTTCTGGGTGGATTAAATAGAGAGATTCAGACCATTCTAGACTATAAGGAGTATACTAATATCACTCGTTTATTCCATCTTGCTTGTAAAGCTGAACGTGAAGTGCAGGATCGACAAGCATTGGGGCGAACTAACTTTTCTGCAGGCCGACCTTCATCATGGACACCACGTGCATCTTCTACTTCAACTGCACCAGCACCTCCATCCGGTGCCACCTCCAGCCGTGATACAAGAAAACAGGCACAACCACCATTATCTGCCAAGAGCGCACCTGCGGGGCCTGCACAGCGTTCTTCTTCTTCCATGGCATCAACAAGGCACACAAGTGATATTATTTGTCGTCGTTGTAAGGGAGGAGGTCATTATGCGAGAGAATGCAAATCTCCACGTGTGATGATTGCTACCGCGGATGGTGGATATGAGTCCGCTAGTGACTATGATGAGGAGACTTTGGCTCTTATTACACGTGAAGAACATGGTGGAGATGATTCTGATCATGAGACGCAATACATGGCTCCTGAAGACGCTGACAGGTATGAATGTTTAGTTGCTCAACGTGTTTTGAGTGTGTAGGTCACACAAGCTGAGCAAAATCAGAGGCACAATTTGTTCCATACCAAGGGAGTTGTGAAGGAACGTTCTGTGCGCGTCATAATAGACGGAGGGAGCTGCAACAATTTGGCTAGCATGGAGATGGTGGAGAAGCTTTCTCTCACCACAAGACCACATCCACATCCTTACTACATCCAATGGTTCAACAACAGCGGCAAGTTTAAGGTAACACGTACTGTTCGTGTGCATTTTAGTATCTCTACATATGCTGATTATGTTGATTGTGATGTGGTACCTATGCAAGCATGTTCCTTATTACTTGGTAGACCATGGCAATTTGATAAAAATTCTGTACACCATGGTAGAAACAATCACTACACTCTTGTTCATAAGGATAAAAATATTACTTTGCTTCCTATGACTCCTGATTCCATTTTGAAATATGATATTAATAGAGCTAATAAAGCACAACAGGAGAAGAATAAGAGTGAAAATCAGATTGTGGCAAAAGAATTTGAGCAACAAATGAAGCCTAATAATAAACCATCTAGTGTTGCTTCTGAAATTAAATTGAAAAGTGCATGTTTATTTGCCACCAAATCTGATATTGATGAGCTAGATTTCAGCAAATCTGTTTGCTATGCTTTTGTCTGCAAAGAGGCATTATTTTCATTCGAGGACATGCCTTCCTCTTTGCCTCCTGCTGTCACTAACATTTTGCAGGAGTTCGCTGACGTTTTTCCACAAGACGTGCCACCGGGATTACCGCCTATTCGAGGGATTGAGCATCAGATTGACTTAATTCCCGGTGCTTCACTGCCAAACCGTGCACCATACCGTACCAATCCAGAGGAGACGAAGGAGATTATGCGTCAAGTACAAGAGCTTCTCGACAAAGGTTATATACGCGAATCCCTTAGTCCTTGTGCTGTTCCTATTATTCTAGTGCCGAAAAAGGATGGTACATCACGTATGTGTGTTGATTGTAGAGGCATTAATAATATTACTATTCGTTATCGTCATCCTATTCCTAGGCTAGATGATATGCTTGATGAATTGAGTGGTTCTACAATATTCTCCAAAGTTGATTTGCATAGTGGCTACCACCAAATTCGTATGAAATTGGGAGATGAGTGGAAAACAGCATTTAAAACTAAGTTTGGATTATATGAGTGGTTAGTCATGCCTTTTGGGTTAACTAATGCACCTTGTACTTTCATGAGATTAATGAACGAAGTTTTACGTGTTTTCATTGGACGATTTGTGGTAGTTAACTTTGATGATATACTGATTTATAGCAGATCTTTGGAAGAACATTTGGAACATTTACGTGCTGTTTTTATTGCTCTACGTAATGCACGTTTGTTTGGTAACCTTGGGAAGTGCACCTTTTGCACCGACCGAGTATCTTTTCTTGGCTATGTTGTTACTCCACAGGGAATTGAAGTTGACAAAGCCAAGATTGAAGCTATTGAGAGTTGGCCGCAGCCCAAAACGGTCACACAAGTGAGGAGTTTTCTTGGCCTCGCTGGATTCTATAGGCGTTTTGTGAGAGATTTCAGCACCATTGCTGCACCTCTCAACGAGCTTACAAAGAAGGATGTGCCTTTTGTTTGGGGTACCGCACAGGAAGAAGCCTTCACGGTATTGAAAGATAAGTTGACACATGCTCCTTTACTCCAACTTCCTGATTTTAATAAGACTTTTGAGCTTGAATGTGATGCTAGTGGAATTGGATTAGGAGGTGTGTTATTACAAGATGGCAAACCTGTTGCATACTTTTCTGAAAAATTGAGTGGGCCTAGTCTGAATTATTCTACTTACGATAAAGAATTATATGCTCTTGTTCGGACTTTAGAAACATGGCAAAATTATTTATGGCCCAAAGAGTTTGTTATACATTCTGATCATGAATCTTTGAAACATATTAAAAGTCAAGCTAAACTGAATCGTAGACATGCTAAATGGGTTGAATTCATTGAGACTTTCCCTTATGTCATTAAACACAAGAAGGGAAAAGAAAATGTTATTGCTGATGCATTGTCTCGTCGCTATACTATGCTTTCACAACTTGACTTCAAAATATTTGGTTTGGAGACCATCAAAGATCAATATGTGCATGATGCTGATTTTAAAGATGTAATGCAGAATTGTCAAGAAGGAAGAATGTGGAACAAGTTTGTCGTTAACGATGGATTTGTGTTTCGTGCTAACAAGCTATGCATTCCAGCTAGCTCCGTTCATCTTTTGTTGTTGCAGGAGGCGCATGGAGGAGGATTAATGGGACACTTTGGCGTGAAGAAGACGGAGGACGTACTTGCTACACATTTCTTTTGGCCAAAGATGAGACGGGATGTTGAGCGTTTTATTGCTCGCTGCACTACATGTCAAAAAGCTAAGTCACGACTCAATCCTCATGGTTTATATATGCCTTTGCCTGTACCTAGTGTTCCTTGGGAGGATATATCTATGGACTTTGTTTTAGGTTTACCTCGAACAAAGAAGGGGAGGGATAGCATATTTGTTGTCGTGGATAGATTCTCGAAAATGGCACACTTTATACCATGTCATAAAAGTGATGATGCTGTTAATGTTGCTGATTTGTTCTTTCGTGAAATTATTCGCTTGCATGGTGTGCCAAATACTATTGTTTCAGATCGTGATACTAAATTTCTTAGCCACTTTTGGAGATCTTTATGGGCTAAGTTGGGGACTAAACTGCTTTTTAGTACTACTTGTCACCCCCAAACTGATGGACAAACTGAAGTAGTCAATAGAACGTTGTCTACTATGCTTAGGGCTGTTTTGAAGAATAATAAGAAAATGTGGGAGGAATGCTTGCCTCATATTGAATTTGCTTATAATCGTTCATTGCATTCTACTACTAAGATGTGCCCTTTTGAAGTTGTGTATGGTTTCCTACCTCGTGCACCTATTGATTTGTTGCCTCTTCCATCTTCGGAGAAGGTTAATTTTGATGCTAAACAACGTGCTGAATTGATTTTAAAAATGCATGAGTTAACTAAGGAAAACATTGAGCGTATGTATGCTAAATATAAACTTGCTGGAGATAAGGGTAGAAAACATGTTGTGTTTGCACCTGGAGATCTTGTTTGGTTACATTTGCGTAAGGATAGATTTCCTGATTTGCGCAAATCAAAGTTAATGCCACGTGCTGATGGTCCCTTTAAGGTGTTAGAGAAAATAAATGATAATGCATATAAACTTGAGCTGCCTGCAGATTTTGGGGTTAGTCCCACTTTTAACATTGCAGATTTGAAGCCTTATTTGGGTGAGGAAGATGAACTTCCGTCGAGGACGACTTCATTTCAAGAAGGGGAGGATGATGAGGAGATCAATACAATTGTTACACCCACAGCCCCTGCTGCTATACATACTGGACCAATTACTAGAGCTCGTGCACGCCAACTAAATTACCAGGTACTTTCGTTTCTTGGTAATGATTCTAATGTTCATGAGAATATGATGCTGCCTAAATTGGATACATTTGTTTTGCTTACAAATGAAGGGCCTAGCTTGGAGAAGGATGAACATTGGAGCAAGAACAAGCATGGAGATGATGCCATGCGCAAGGGGAACAAGAACAGAGTTACAAGTGATGATTTCAGGACTTTGAAGCCACCATAATGGGTGCATGAAGCCTTGGACGAAATATACAAGATGCCACTTCATAAATTTCGTCCCGAGGCTATTTTAGGTGCTGCGTCACCTTATTATTGGGCCAGGCCCATGTAATTTCGAAATACATAAGTATAGGCTATTTTTAGAGTCCGTATGTGTGGGGAAACAAGAGATAGGGTTGATTTCGGACCCCTCCACCAAGGGCCACGAAATTCCCCCCCTCTTCCTCCATATATACAGCTCTTAGGGCATCGTTTAGACTTTGGGTTTTGTTTAGATTAAAAGTTCGCCATAGCTGCAACTTCGCGTACTTCGTTTGTGTTCAACGACCAGACAAAGGCGTCACAGAACCCCACCTTGATCAATAAAGCTTTCATCTTATATTCGCAATATCCAGATTGCAATCTTAGTTTCTTGCTTGTTCTTCGTTTGCTCGCAGGAAACAGACCCTCGTGGTCAGGTTGATCGTGCTCCGGCGTGGTCAATAACCTCTCAGAGTTGGTTTAGCGATTGCTAAGGCGCGACGTCCTCGCACGTTCGTAGTCGGATCGTCAAAGTCGACTTCCACCAAAGCGATATCCATCATCTCATCGAAAGATCGGGACCCTCGCCTCTATCACTCGCTGGATTCTATAGGTGTTTTGTGAGAGATTTCAGCACCATTGCTGCACCTCTCAACGAGCTTACAAAGAAGGATGTGCCTTTTGTTTGGGGTACCGCACAGGAAGAAGCCTTCACGGTATTGAAAGATAAGTTGACACATGCTCCTTTACTCCAACTTCCTGATTTTAATAAGACTTTTGAGCTTGAATGTGATGCTAGTGGAATTGGATTAGGAGGTGTGTTATTACAAGATGGCAAACCTGTTGCATACTTTTCTGAAAAATTGAGTGGGCCTAGTCTGAATTATTCTACTTATGATAAAGAATTATATGCTCTTGTTCGGACTTTAGAAACATGGCAACATTATTTATGGCCCAAAGAATTTGTTATACATTCTGATCATGAATCTTTGAAACATATTAAAAGTCAAGCTAAACTGAATCATAGACATGCTAAATGGGTTGAATTCATTGAGACTTTCCCTTATGTCATTAAACACAAGAAGGGAAAAGAAAATGTTATTGCTGATGCATTGTCTCATCGCTATACTATGCTTTCACAACTTGACTTCAAAATATTTGGTTTGGAGACCATCAAAGATCAATATGTGCATGATGCTGATTTTAAAGATGTAATGCAGAATTGTAAAGAAGGAAGAATGTGGAACAAGTTCGTCGTTAACGATGGATTTGTGTTTCGTGCTAACAAGCTATGCATTCCAGCTAGCTCCGTTCGTCTTTTGTTGTTGCAGGAGGCGCATGGAGGAGGATTAATGGGACACTTTGGCGTGAAGAAGACTGAGGACGTACTTGCTACACATTTCTTTTGGCCAAAGATGAGACGGGATGTTGAGCGTTTTATTGCTCGCTGCACTACATGTCAAAAAGCTAAGTCACGACTCAATCCTCATGGTTTATATATGCCGTTACCTGTACCTAGTGTTCCTTGGGAGGATATATCTATGGACTTTGTTTTAGGTTTACCTCGAACAAAGAAGGGGAGGGATAGCATATTTGTTGTCGTGGATAGATTCTCGAAAATGGCACACTTTATACCATGTCATAAAAGCGATGATGCTGTTAATGTTGCTGATTTGTTCTTTCGTGAAATTATTCGCTTGCATGGTGTGCCAAATACTATTGTTTCAGATCGTGATACTAAATTTCTTAGCCACTTTTGGAGATGTTTATGGGCTAAGTTGGGGACTAAACTGCTTTTTAGTACTACTTGTCACCCCCAAACTGATGGACAAACTGAAGTAGTCAATAGAACGTTGTCTACTATGATTAGGGCTGTTTTGAAGAATAATAAGAAAATGTGGGAGGAATGCTTGCCTCATATTGAATTTGCTTATAATCGTTCATTGCATTCTACTACTAAGATGTGCCCTTTTGAAGTTGTGTATGGTTTCCTACCTCGTGCACCTATTGATTTGTTACCTCTTCCATCTTCGGAGAAGGTTAATTTTGATGCTAAACAACATGATGAATTGATTTTAAAAATGCATGAGTTAACTAAGGAAAACATTGAGCGCATGAATGCTAAATATAAACTTGCTGGAGATAAGGGTAGAAAACATGTTGTGTTTGCACCTGGAGATCTTGTTTGGTTACATTTGCGTAAGGATAGATTTCCTGATTTGCGCAAATCAAAGTTAATGCCACGTGCTGATGGTCCCTTTAAGGTGTTAGAGAAAATAAATGATAATGCATATAAACTTGAGCTGCCTGCAGATTTTGGGGTTAGTCCCACTTTTAACATTGCAGATTTGAAGCGTTATTTGGGTGAGGAAGATGGACTTCCGTCGAGGACGACTTCATTTCAAGAAGGGGAGGATGATGAGGACATCAATACAATTGTTACACCCACAGCCCCTGCTGCTATACATACTGGACCAATTACTAGAGCTCGTGCACGCCAACTAAATTACCAGGTACTTTCGTTTCTTGGTAATGATTCTAATGTTCATGAGAATATGATGCTGCCTAAATTGGATACATTTGTTTTGCTTACAAATGAAGGGCCTAGCTTGGAGAAGGATGAACATTGGAGCAAGAACAAGCATGGAGATGATGGCATGCGCAAGGGGAACAAGAACGGAGTTACAAGTGATGATTTCAGGACTTTGAAGCCACCATAATGGGTGCATGAAGCCTTGGACGAAATATACAAGATGTCACTTCATAAATTTCGTCCCGAGGCTATTTTAGAGGCTGCGTCACCTTATTATTGGGCCAGGCCCATGTAATTTCGAAATACATAAGTATAGGCTATTTTTAGAGTCCGTATGTGTGGGGAAACAAGAGATAGGGTTGATTTCGGACTCCTCCACCAAGGGCCACGAAATTCCCCCCTCTTCCTCCATATATACAGCCCTTAGGGCATCGTTTAGACTTTGGGTTTTGTTTAGATTAAAAGTTCGCCATAGCTGCAACTTCGCGTACTTCGTTTGTGTTCAACGACCAGACAAAGGCGTCACAGAACCCCACCTTGATCAATAAAGCTTTCATCTTATATTCGCAATATCCAGATTGCAATCTTAGTTTCTTGCTTGTTCTTCGTTTGCTCGCAGGAAACAGACCCTCGTGGTCAGGTTGATCGTGCTCCGGCGTGGTCAATAACCTCTCGGAGTTGGTTTAGCGATTGCTAAGGCGCGACGTCCTCGCACGTTCGTAGTCGGATCGTCAAAGTCGACTTCCACCAAAGCGATATCCATCATCTCATCGAAAGACGGGACACCTCCGCCTCTATCACTCCTCCTCCTCCCGCATGAACTCGATGTAGCGCGCAACATCGCTGACGCACATGCAGGACTCCACCTCCTGCCTTCGGGAGGGAGTGGCAGAGCGGGTGATGACCCCGGTCGTCAACGGTGGGTTGGCGGCCATAGCAGTCGACAATGGGGTAGCGGCCACGACGGCCACCTCCCACCTTTGGTCCACGGAGGGGTGATGGCCATGGTGGACGACAGTGGGGTGACAGCCACAGCGGCCACCTCCTGCCTTCGGGTTGTGGTGGCGGAGCGGGCGATGGCCCTGGCTTTCGATGATGGTGTGGCAGCCACAGCTGCAGACAGTGGGGTGCCGGCAACAGCGGCCGGCAACAGCTGTCAATGGGCAGTGGTAACGGAGCGTGTGGTGGGTGTTACGCGCACACCCAATAGGGATGCCACGCGCACTACACTATGCCAGGGACTACACCGTCACCACGGTGTAGACTCCCAGCTGGAGCTGCCCTGTGATGATGGTAGAGTGGTTGAGCGACGACGGCGGACTAGTGCCATTAGCGATTGTGGGAGAAGCAAATGAGATAAGCTACATGGAAGGAGGGGAAAACGCGGGGCAGGACTCTCCGGCCGTGAGGCTTTATATAGCAGGCCGGTAAGCATTGGAATTTTGGGGGATGTCGCCCACTCTGGCAGGAAGCTCATGCGGCTGTGCGCAGGAATCCGTGCGGTTGTGTTGCAGCGGGCTGACTAATGATTCATTGGCGCCACTTCGAGCCACCATTTCGCTAAAAGAACGCTTGTGCGGTGCTCAAGCTTGCGCTCGAAGCCGTCTATGGTAGCAGAGTGATAAGACGTACGAGAGGAGGATGAAACGACATGTACACATACGGTTAATAAATAAGAAACGTTTGCGATATAATTACTACATTATCCTCGTGATATACCTTGCATATAGATGTAGGTCTGTTATATCATTCTTTGTGTGACTTGCCAATACATTCAAAGTATTGACCCTTAGTCGCTGCAACGTTTCATGTTGCAGATTTTATACGACGAGTGAGTGATACGATGTAGGGTTACGATGTCTATACTCGACATTTGCATGTGGTGTTGATGGACTTCATGGAGATTTTATTTGCTTTTCTGCTACATTTTGTTGTATGCTAGCTTGAGCTATGCAGGTATGTATTATATTAAATTCTGGATCTATGATGTAATATTATGACATGTGGTTTATTCTTGATATTACATCTTGTACTGTGTGTGCTAGCTATTGATCCAGGGACTAGCACAGTGAGCAGAGAGACATCAAATCTTATCAAGTTCGGGTCGTTACGGATGGCATCAGAGCCCATGTTGACTGTAGGGTGTAACCCTTAGAATGGACTAGGAAAAACTATATGAACAAATTATTTTATCACTTCTTGGTCACTTACTATCATACTCATATTTCTCATCTACCATTCATCTTCTAAAGCTTCTCCTCTTGTTTTCTAGTAATGGCCATCCTATAGTAACCCCATTTGGCCTTGTCATTGAGGATGTAAAGTTTGGGAAGCAATACTACAATGAGGAGTGAAGGAATTCAAGAAATAAGTATTTTTGCGTGATTCAAGAGGTACTAACTTTTAGATTGCTAGATGATCTTCATGGTTAATTTAGATGAGAAGGACAAAACTTAGATTGAGACCACCACTACTAGTGAAGTTTGATAAACGATTCACGGTAGTATGATGAGATCATATCTCTTGTGGATATGACCTTACCTGTAGGTTTTCTTATGTGGGTGAATTATGTGCTTTTATTAATTGATGTTGTGTGATGTGCTCTACGATTTATTTTGCGAGTAGAATAATTTTGCGTTGGTATAGACCCCTACCTATTTATTATGCTTCAAGATTCAAGAAGGGCAATGATGTGAAGCATCCTACTGCCATCCCCATGGACCTACCATCATCTCACCAAGTGCCAAGAGCACCCATGACACGAGCACGAGCTAGAGCTCTCGAGACCAAGGTGACTTCTTTCCTTAGTGATATCTCATATGAACCACTTGAGTCATGGCTACTACCTAAGTCCGGAATGTTGTGGATGATTAGGTACCAAGAGAACCCTCTCGAGGATGCACATGAAGATGGTCAAGCTCCCAAGTCCACGTATGAAGACAACCAACGGAAGGAGACAAGAACAGCTCCCAGGACCCGAACATCCGGCCATGACCCCGGACATCCGACCCTTGGAAGTGTCGCCTGCAGCCAAGACCGAGCGGCCAAATCTACAAGGCCCGGACATTCGGCGGCCAGCCCGGACATCTGGCCCACCCGGACATCAGGACAAGTCATCCAGGGAGTACCAAAACCTGACTCGCCAGCCCGGACATCCGGCCACAACCCCGGACATCAGGCCCCTCACATCGCCCCAAACATCCGGTCGACGCTCGGACATCCGGACCAGCCCTATCCAGGGAGCTCCAACACGACACAAAGCCATCTCGGACATCCGGCCCGACATCCCGGACATCCGGCGCCTCGCGAGCGCCCGGACATCTGGCCTGACGCCCGGACGTCCGGCCACCCCTATCTGCGCACAGTGTAAAGGGACGAGCCCATGTATCCCTTCCCCCCCTTGACTATATATACTCCTCCTTCGCCCTATTTCTTGGATTACCATTGTGATAGCTCATATTTGAGATAGAACTTTGCTCATCCACTTGCTTACTTCTCCTCAGAGCTCACGACCTCTTCGGAGAAGATCCCCCAAGCTGATTCAAGACCCCATCACGGGAAGACCCTTCAAGACCTCCTCACGGAGAAGACCCTTTGTATCATTGCTTTGTTGACCTTGAATCGTGTATCACTTTTGTTTTTCGAGGATCTAGCATATGTGTAACCTGATCTTGGTGGTTGAGTGATTTCTCTTGTGTTTCCCCTCGTTTTCCCCTCGTGTTCTTCGTGTTCTTCATAGGATCCCCTCCAATCATGAAAGATCGGGCATCTAGGGTTCCACCCTACATCATCTTGGTACCATGAGCCACGTTGATCATGTATTTGGAGCCCCTACCCTTTGTTTTATAGCTTGATTTTGTTGTTTTTCGTCCTAATTCGAAAATTCCCCGCCAAAAATAGCCCCAAATGTTTTTTGTGATTTGTTGGTGTGATGAAGTTTTGTTGGATTGGATCCATGGATTTGCTTTGCCACGTGTGGATCTAGCTTTCCCCCATCATCTCCGCCTTTTCCATCCACAAATTCCCCCGAATTTTGCCCCGTATTTGACTTTGCCCCACGGAGTTCGTCCACGGATCCCGAGCCCGGACATCCGGCCCGTGACCCCTGGACATCCGGCCCGCCCCGGACATCCAGCTCCCAGGCTGATAGAGGCGAGGGTGTCCCGATCTTTCGATGAGATGATAACTATCGATTTGGTGGAGACGACTTTGACGATCCGACTACAAACGTGCACGACGTTGCGCCTTAGCAATCGCTAAACCAATCTCCTGAGGTTACTGACGATGCCGGAAGCACGGTCAGCCTGACCACGAAGGTCTATTCCTGCAAGCAATCGAAGAACGGGCAAGAATATGATAAAGAAATCTGAATATTGCAAATATATATGAGGTATTGATAATGGTGGGGATCCGTAAGCGGTCTTGGTCTGGTCGTTGGACACAAACGAAGTACACGAAGTTGCAATGGCTAACTTTTAACTAAACAAATCCCAAGGAAAAGCTACTAGATGGATCTACTTATATAGGAGCAAGGGGTGGCGGCCAAGGAGGTGGGAGGACGTCCCAAGGCAGCCTAAAACTAAATCTAGGTCGTACAAGGCCAATGGGCCCAAGTGGAGGTGATGTAACACCTTTGGACTTGTAGTTTGACTCGGATTCTGCTGCAGCATCAGATTGTTTCGTCCACAACTCAACGCTCCGGACGAATTTGAAGGTGATTCTAATTGGGTTGGAAAGTTCACGAAATCTAGTTTCCAACAAAAAAAGAATCACCCAATTCGGAGTCCGTATGAAAAACTTGTGTCCGTTTTGAGTCAGGTGTGTCTGTGCAGTCCGAATCTGAATCCAGAACGTGAGAGACTTGGACTCTATCTTCTCTTGGGCCAAAAGTGACGTGAGAGAACTTTTTGGACAGCAAATAAACATCTCTTTCTTCCTTATCTTCATATGTGGATTGTACAAATGTCCCATACACCTGCAATTAGACAAAACACAAAAGTGTGTGAAGTATTTTTGTTCTGGATAACATAAATAGATTATTGAATAGTTTGCACTAGAAATCACCTGACAAATATGCATATATGCAATATTTTTGGTCATATCCAAGGTAGTCATGTCCTCATCATCCTCCCCTTCTTGAAAATAAAGCCGTCCTCAGCGTTGCTTAATCTGAAATGTGGCTAACAAAAGAGACAAGGTATACATGTTGTATATGTACATGTCATCCATTTTTACTTCCCTTGATTTTTGCATATATGACACATGAATAGATGAGTAACTTGCATAGTTCATAAAATCTAAAGCCAAAAAATTAGCACAAGAAGTAGAAGGCATGAAAATATTGCAATTCAGTTTGCACATATAAGTGAAGCTCTTATTCATTTCAAAAGATTGACAATGTTCATCATTAAACCATCCCAACATTGGTGAATAAACCTTACTTGCATCAAATTTACATGCTACAACATGCTTAAATAAGCAAACATGCAATAAGTCATTCAACACAGAATCATCACCAAGATTACAGGTCATATCAAAATGATTAAACATTGGTTCTTTTGCATCAATAGTTAATTCAATGGGTGCACTCAAAATTGTTGGTATTTCAGTTGTTTGATCACATGGCAAAGTCAAATTATCAACATAGTCCTCTAAAATAGGTGGTGTGATCAAAGTAGTGGGTAGCTCATCAGATGGTGCATTCAAATTGACAAGGCATTCATCATTCTCATGTAGAGATGGAAGATCAGTACCTTTGTCATTACCTCTTATGATCAACTCAGATGATGTAGCCACTCTCGGGGGCGATGTGTCACATGGTGGAGGTGATGTAGTCCTGACAACAACGGATGTGGTTGTCATAGTATGCCTAGTAGTTGAAGGAACAATCATATCAACTCTTGGAATGTGCACCGTGCGCTTGTTCTCCTTGTGGCCAACACGTCTTTTTATTTCCTGTTCAGCTTTGCAAGCAAGATGAAACAAATGGTCCATAGGATAACACTCTTCATGAATTAGTATCTCTTGAATATCACGGTTTAATCCTCCCCAAAATTTATCCATAAAATCTTCTTCACTTTCTTCTAAAGAGGAATGCAACAAGGTAGTTTGTAAATCATCATAATATTTTGTTACAGTTTCACTACCTTGTTTTAAGTGTTGCAACTTCTTAATCATGTCACGAGTATAATAAGCAGGGACGAAAGTATGTCGCATGGCAAGTTTCAAATCATCCCAAGTAGTAGGTATATAATCAGGGTGTAAGCGACAATATTCACTCCACCAAACCAAAGCATAACCAGTGAAAGAACCAACCGCAACCTTAACCTTTTTATGTTCATCGAAATTATGGGAAGCAAATATATTTTTTATGTCGAACTCCCATTCAATATATAAAGCAGGTTTAAAACGGCCATTAAATGGTGGTATAGATACATTAACCTGATCATGTGCATTTGGATGTTTGTGCACCTCTCGTGACGGTTGTGGTATTTGCAAAGGTGGTGGCACGTCTCCCGCGATCGACAAAGCCCATGAATTGACTCTGGATCCTGTCATGATTAGTAGAACAAGAAACAAAACCCAAAAATAATGTTCCTATAACTACTAGGATGTGGTGGTAAAACGCTCACAGTAAAGCAAATATCAATATCTTACAAGTTCTTACCATGCGGCAGGCGGTGATCGACAACCAGCGGTGTCAAGTAACTCCGAATATTGAGTAAAGCGATTGCCAGGGGAGCGTACGTATACACGGTGTAGAAATATGTGGAGCTGGGTTGGCTATATATGGTAGCAAAAGATTAGCAATAATCAATTCAAAGATGCAATGTTGAATAAACGCTCAACGACGGTACTGTGCTGGTCCTAGGCTAGACCGGACTAGAGACGCGAGCCTAGAACACTAATGAGGTCACGGCGTAGCACAACTAGCATCAATGAAGGATACTAAGTAGCTCTTGACAGCAAGATATAAGTGAAGATCACAACAGCAGTGAAGATAATGAGGTGAAACAACAGCCAAGCAGGATATATCAACAACTTTGTCTCCAACTTTCCCCTGAAAAAGTTTGGGCCGATTTTTTTGTTTTTTTTCTTCTCTCTTTTTTTTCCTCACACTTTTTTTTCTTTCTCTCCTTTTTTTTCTCTGACTTTTTTTTCCTTTTTTTTCTCTCTTTTTTTTCTCTCTTTTTTTCTCCCTCTTTCCAAAACAAACTAGATAAGATGCAGATTGGATCAAGTGAAGATGTGAACGATCTCAACTATTATTATGAAAATGAATGGTGGGTAGCACGTGGTGGAAATTGATGGATGGGTGATGGACAGCGGAAGAGATAATGATGCAGCGGTGGCGTGACTAATGTGAACAGAACTCGAAACTCTAAACGAACTAGACACTAAGACCAGCAACTCGACACGACAATGTAATCGATAATTCAACTATGCAATCAATGAAAAGAAAATTGCAAAGGCTCAGACTGGCTTGGACCAAGGATGAATAGATCTAACTCTTTTTTGTGGCTTTTTCTTGGACAATAGGTAAGAAAGTAAATCTAATCTAGGAAAACTGGAAATTCTCACCGAGCAACCTGAAAACTGATACCACTTGATAGAGGCGAGTGTGTCCCGATCTTTCGATGAGATGATAACTATCGATTTGGTGGAGACGACTTTGACGATCCGACTACAAACGTGCACGACGTTGCGCCTTAGCAATCGCTAAACCAATCTCCTGAGGTTACTGACGATGCTGGAAGCACGGTCAGCCTGACCACGAAGGTCTATTCCTGCAAGCAATCGAAGAACGAGCAAGAATATGATAAAGAAATCTGAATATTGCAAATATATATGAGGTATTGATAATGGTGGGGATCCGTAAGCGGTCTTGGTCTGGTCGTTGGACACAAACGAAGTACACGAAGTTGCAATGGCTAACTTTTAACTAAACAAATCCCAAGGAAAAGCTACTAGATGGATCTACTTATATAGGAGCAAGGGGTGGCGGCCAAGGAGGTGGGAGGACGTCCCAAGGCAGCCTAAAACTAAATCTAGGTCGTACAAGGCCAATGGGCCCAAGTGGAGGTGATGTAACACCTTTGGACTTGTAGTTTGACTCGGATTCTGCTGCAGCATCAGATTGTTTCGTCCACAACTCAACGCTCCGGACGAATTTGAAGGTGATTCCAATTGGGTTGGAAAGCGCACAAAATCTAGTTTCCAACAAAAAAAGAATCACCCAATTCGGAGTCCGTATGAAAAACTTGTGTGCGCTTTGAGTCAGGTATGTCTGTGCAGTCCGAATCTGAATCCAGAACGTGAGAGACTTGGACTCTATCTTCTCTTGGGCCAAAAGTGACGTGAGAGAACTTTTTGGACAGCAAATAAACATCTCTTTCTTCCTTATCTTCATATGTGGATTGTACAAATGTCCCATACACCTGCAATTAGACAAAACACAAAAGTGTGTGAAGTATTTTTTTTCTGGATAACATAAATAGATTATTTAATAGTTTGCACTAGAAATCACCTGACAAATATGCATATATGCAATATTTTTGGTCATATCCAAGGTAGTCATGTCCTCATCACAGGCCCGGACATCCGGCCCCAGACAACAACAACAACTCCATCCACCGCCCCGTTTCCCGCCTAACTTTCACCAAACTTTGTTCGAGTGCGCACATACACTTCCGCATACCACCATCACTTCCCCATAACACCACCGCTTTCCGCAAACACCACCATTGCTTACCCACTATCAACTCCGACAATTTTGACCCGTTTTGGTTTTGGGGAATCTGAGTTGTGGCTCTCGTGTCCTATTGTGTTTCGGCTATATAGGTACGGTGCAACATCAACATCACCGTCACTCATCTTTGCCAAGGACTCATCAGCTCTGACATCGACCGCTACACAATTTTGACACCTCGGCCGTAAGCAAGAATGGTAACCTCTATTTCATCTTGATATCGTGGTATCCTTTCATGGTACATTCCTTGCCATTACATTGATAACCACCATAGCCTTATTTTGTGTTGCTTTCCCATCGAGACTAGCTAGCCTTTGAGTATTGCCGGCAACGTGGCTTGTGCACATTAGTGACCATACTCTCCATAGCATACATACCATATCATAGTGGTGCATATCTTGGTATCATCTTTTGTGTCACAAAGTTGTCATCGCATACACAATCGATATCTTGGTTCGTGAAGTTTTGCATGAGAAAAGAGCTCAAAACAGAAAGAGCCAAACACGCTTTTAAGCAAAAGGGAAAGATAAGTAAAGAGCTTATAAGCAAGAACCATATCATCATAATACATTAAGATTGTCATATCCGTTCATCTTGGATCATACCACCGAAATAACATACTTACAGCATACTTGGGATAGAAGTCGTTGCATTTTTGCCTAGTAGGCTGTGCACAAGCTCTGTATCCACCTATTGTGCAATCGTGCTAGCGTCTCTCTAGTGTTGTGCAACAAGAGCATTTCCGTGGATTCCATATTTCGGCTCATTCCTTGGATGCACGACCCCACTTATCTATTTGGGTGCGTGTTTCCGTGTACCATATCTTGCTATTGCTCTACTTGTTGCATTTGCAAATTTGTGAATCTATTCCAACATATTTGAGGCTCACTAACTATTGCATCAAATTTTGCGCCACCATCCTAACCAAGCTCCACCATAAGCTTTTACTTGTGTAGGTGTGAGAACCGACAAGAATTGGTACCAATTGTGTTATTTCCTTGATCCTGTAACGACCTGATTTTCGGGATATCAATTTCCCAGAAAATGGCCCTTGTGCTCACCAGCCCCAGGATTACTGTTAGCTGATGAGGCACTAACTTGATACGGAAATTCCAAGAAAAAATACAAAATGTGTAGTACAAGACCATTCTGGCATGTGAGTACAACAATTGGTTTCTAGTGGCTGATGGCGGAAGCGGTTTGTGGTTCATCTGCGTCTATGGAACTCCATTTCCCACAGGAACTGCTGACCTGGATAACTCCTATCTTCGCGAGACTGCTCTCACCATTGCGTAGGTTCCGGGGCTGTCATCACAACGCTCCTCTTCATGCAAGAAATCTGGCCAAGACAATAGCTAGGGACAAGCCAGTGAGTACTTTGAATGTACTCGCAAACATTATGAACACCGGTATAACATAACAAATGATAATCATGCTCTGGAATATTCTATGATCACAACGTCAGTCATAAAATAAAATCCATGATGCACGCAAGCAGGTTATTCATATACAACATGAATATGCAATAATGGAGTAGAAATAGCATGCACGGATCGGGTGTCTGAAGCGACGCCTCGAAAGGATAATGATATAAAGTATGCCTCAGTCGGGCGTCTGAGCGACACCACATAAAGGGCTTATAAGTGAAATAAGTAACAAACATGCCACAGTCGAGCGTCTGTGCGACACCACATAAAGGGCTTATAGAGTAAATAAATAACAAGCATGCCGCAGTCGGGCATCTGAGCGACACCACATAAAGGGCTTATAAGTAATTTAAAAGACGGGCGTGCCGCAGTCGGGCGTCTGAGCGACACCACATAAAGGGCTTATAAGAGAATAATCACAGTGAATATCCAGGAGGTAGTACCGTCCCAGAGATACTCAATAATTCAAATAATGTAAATGGTTAGTCCATAATAATAGTAATCACAATCATCATGAGTCACAAGTCACGATCCATGTTCTGGTTTAGCAATTTTTCCTCCGAAGACCGACACTAAGACCGACACTTGCCCCATCCCGGACTGTAGTCCTTAACCATGGACACGACTATTCGAATAGGTATAACCTCTGCAGAGGGTGTACTCTTTACCCACGAGTAACGGATTCCTTTAGTCCATCGGGACTAATTCCATTTACGGTCTTTTAATTGAAAACACACCTGACTCGCACACACCAGCTTAACTTACCGGTGTCTGGAATCACCCACGACACCTTTCAAGCAAAACTCTGAGTGGGGAGGCTACAACCTCGATTAGCATGGGATCAAATTTATACCGCGCGCTACTAAGGGGTGCCCCCCTCTCGCTCCCAACCGGGAACACCCATGCCCCGGACCAAGTGGCATGCCTACCGGATGCAGCCGGTATCTTCCACCATGGCCTCTCTGTACGGTGTGTGCCAAGAAAGGGGTTGACAACTTACTGAACTGTACCCTACCTGCGGCAGGGACAAATGGTAGTACGAAACAAGCATGAGGGTTACTGGAACAAGACTCGATCTATGGTCGACTCAGGAGGTTTTAGTATTCCCTGCATGATTAGCATAACAAATATATTTCATCCAACAGACAGAATCACCACTCATCATATCTCATCATGCCATACCGGACACAACCGTCTCGACGAGGAACTAGAGACAAGCTCGTGTCTACCCAAGACATAGGCTTTCCCGGCTTCCTCCCGGAAGGCATGAAAGGCATACGAGGATGATTATTATCACAAGCATATCCAGTTCCAACAGCAAAGCATCTTCATTATGCACTCATGCGAATGATCGTATCATCATAGAAAATAACGAATGCTCCATGTCCAGGTGGTGTTGTAACCGTATCAAACAACACACAAAAATATTATGTCAGGGTTCAGAATAATTGCCTTCAAGTTGTGGAGAGGCACGGTGCATTCCAAAACTTTTTTGGAAGTTTTTCTTCTCTCTCCAACAATCCTATTTTGAGAAAATTCAAATTAACACATAGTTTAGGAACAGTACAAAAAAGTTGTCTGAATTTTTTTCAAATAAACATGAAAATAAACTAGACAAAATTTGAGAAACAACAAAAAAAGAATCAAATCATTTGGACTTATATTTAAAAAGTTATAGCCAGTCAAAGTTTAGTCAAAATTCTGTTTTTTTAAATAAAAGAAACAGAAAA
>NC_041389.1:210302790-210425236 GCF_002162155.2 Triticum dicoccoides | reverse complement strand
CGTACTCTGGGCTTTACGCTTTCACTTATGCCAGCGTGGACCGGCTCGGGGTCACTGACAGTGGGTCCCTTGGGCCCACTGGTCAGGTTTGACCAGTCACCCCCCCTCCTTTCTCCTCTGCCCGAGCAGAGGCGGGGCTCCGGCGATCGCCGTCGACGAATGGCGGCTCCCCGCGGGGTTCAAACGGCAGGGATGGATCCGCTGGTCCACGGCGGTCCTCCCGGTGGTCGAACGGCTGGCGGGGGCGAAGGGAGTCACCGGCGGCGAGCTCTGCGGCGGACGGTGGCTTCGGGAGGATTGGGGGCTTGGGCTACGGTGGCTCCCCGTCGAAGCTGAGAGGTCAGGCGGCTCCGCAAGGCCATGGGGAGTCGAACGGTGGCGCTAGAAGGATGGGGGAGGCTCTGCTCGCGACGCATGGCACCGGAGTGTGGCGGCGGCCGAACTGGCCAGAGACGAGGAAGAAGGCCTCCCTCCATCGATGGCTGGCTAGGGGACCATCAGAGGGATGGCCTGAGGTTTCCTAGGGGTTTGGAGAGGCTAGAGGGTCCCTATTTATAGGCGGCCAAGGTCGGTTCCGACGACGGCCGTGGATAAGAACGGTGAACCGCCGTTCTGTAGCTTGCACAGCGACGTGGCGGCGACGGCCACTACCAGACGGCTCGTGGATGAGCTCGAGCTGCTCCAGAGGGCAGCTGGCGCACACGTATGGCTTGGGCGTCGCCGTCCATGGCAGGGGCCGGCCGGGCGGCAGTGGCAGCTTGCGGTGGTGGTGTTGTAGGGCGCCAGGAGGGGCCAGGGAGGCTCTGCGACGGGGGAGGGGTCGGGCGCATTGGCGGCGAATGGCCAAGGATCAGAACGGGTGCGGGGGAGGGCGGCAGCGAGACGCGGCGGCTCGGTGCGCGCGCATGCAAAACATGCGCTCTGGGCGCGCCCAGAACACGCACGCCAGGTGCTCGACGTAATGCCATCGTGTGCTAGAGAGCTTGAGCAAGGCGGGTAGTTAACAGGCCTGGGTTAGGGTTAGCTAGGAGTTTAGTGGACAGGTTTGTTGGGTCAGAGGATCAAGCTCACAATGCAAACTAAAAATCATGCCAAATCTGGCTGTGCACACAAAGTGCTCGACTAAATGTCATGGGCATCTAGGCATCTCTTGGGGTGGCCAAAAACTCCAGATCCTAGTCTCCTTAGATGATAGAGAGGGTGGCAATGTTAGTTGGGCAAAACCAGAAACTTATTAGTGCAAGTTTTTGAGAAAACCAAATCTGGGCAGAAACTAAAGGCTATTATTGCATTGACCAAAAATGTTCCAATGGGTCCCATCTCCTGGGCTTAAGGGTTTTGTAGGGTGGTTTATAAGCAGGAGAAAGATCATGTGCACTAGAGCAGAATAAAATAGAGTTGCAGTAGAAAACACCCAACTGGACCAGAGAGCAAAAGAGGATGATTTGCTCAATTTTTTCAAAGAACACCAGTAGATTTTTGCACAAAGATGAATTATATACTCCCACTGACATCCCCTAATTTTGGTGGAAGTTTTAAAGGAATATTTAAATAGGTTGTAGTGCAAAAGTGCAAACTGGACCAGATTAGAAAACTTGGAGTAGAGCTCAAAATCTCAAATGCTTAAGAGAGGTTTTTGCATAAAAGTGATTTAGGAACATCATATGTCATCCCCAAATTTTGGTGGGGATTTTAAAGAAGTATTTGAAATGGTTGCAGTGCAAAAGAGGCTCCAAAACTTATGAAAAAGCATTTCTAAATGAATAAAGCTAAGGAAAAACAATTATGCAAATAAATCCACTGATAAAAGAAATGTTTTATTTAGAGGGTATACAAGTCCAATAATATTTTTGGAAAGTTTTCACTTGGGGTAAAAACTCCACAATATCAAAGAAAAGAGAGGTTCTACAATCAAAAGATAAATCCAGAAAATAAAAATTTAATTTCCTGGCAAAATTTTAATAAACAATCATGGTTAAATTTTTGGGGTGTTACAACACTACCCCCCTTAAGAAAAATCTCATCCTCGAGATTTGCTAAGGGCTGTTTTGAAAAATATTTCTCCTACCATCACAAGGTAATACAAAAATAACCATCCTACTCATGTAATTAAAACATGGCTACGGTGAGTGGGCAATTATGTGGTGTAAAGCTACAGTGTGGCATACTGGTGTTGCGTGGACAAATCTACGGGAAAAATTTCTACTATTGATTACAGTAAATTTAGAATAAATTTCTAAATTACTAAAATACATTGGTCGCACCCGAGAGCACAGTGCTCTCTCTGGCTGACAGGTGGACCCGGGGCCCACTGTCAGTCTCTTCCTCTACCTCTGGCTTTCTCTTCTTCCTCTCTCCCGCGTGCTTTCCCGCGCTTTCTCCACCGGCAACGTCTAGCGCGTAGGGCATCTAGGCCGTACTGCGGTAGTGCGCGGCGTGCTAGCTGCCGATGCAGCGTGCACTCACCTCGCGGGCCAGTGCGCTAACGGCACTGCTTGCGGATTCACCTCCGAACACCGGCGATCGAGCAACGAGCGGTGCTGGTGGACTTCACCCACCGTTCACCGATCTCGAGCTATAAAACGACCGAGGTTCTCCTTTCTTCTTCCTCACACCTGGCCTCGCTTCTCCTTCTCCTCCCTTCTCCTCCATTTCTGCTTGCAAGAGCTCGAAATGAGGCTCTAATGGCGGAGGTGATTCCGGACTGGTACGTGATCCTGATGTGCAGAGGGTTGGCGGCATTACTAGGGTTCTCCGTGCTCTTGTGCGTGATGATCCTTGATGATCATCGCGATGTTGCCGCTCGGGTGTTAGCTCTCCGCGGGGGCGGTGATCATGAGGATAAAGTGCGGTGTCGGGTTCTAACTGTTGTCAGTGTGCTGGAGGCAATCTTGCACCCGAACAAACACCCACTAATCTCTCCTTCAGAGGTGATCAGTTAGGTGTAACATGTGTACGTGCATTTGCAATTAGTGCACGAGGTCGAGTGGTTGCGGTTGTGAGTCTGTTGTCGTGGTGCTGCGTGAATAAAATCTATGTCGTGAAGAGATATATGCCGCAACAACTCAGGGAAAAATCTCACTTCGGAATTTACCGGGGGTGAAAACAGTTAATAAATATTAACAGCAGTAAAAACTACTCACATTAATTTAAACTAAAAATTTAATTCATCGCACAAATTTAGGATACCACGCATAAGTCGCAACACATAAATAAATGTTGAGACAATAAACATAGCAGTGATGTCTACAACGACAACGGTAAATGGACAGGGTCCTGAGAAAACATCTCTGGGATTGGGGCACACTCTTCTTCTATCGGGGGAAGCGGATTGACTAGTCGATGAATGTGTCTCTCTTGGTCGGGCCTCAGTGGTCGGCTGATGGCGATCTGAGGATTTAAATCAGCGAGGCTCTGGAGATAACCCATTACTCGCTGGGTCAAACGCTCTTGAGCGATGACATACTGGGCAAGGTTGGCCAGTACTGGGTCTCTCTCGATTCGTCCACCGGGAAAAGATGCTACTTCTCCGGGTGCTGCACGACTCGGGAAGTAATAATACCCCCGTTCGCTGGCATAGGGTACCGCGAATCAAAGGCGAGCAAGTGCTTCGTATGCAGCAACTTCTATGGCCATATGCGGAATCGGCATAGATTTCCCCACGAAGGAGACTTCCGTTGGGTCTTGGTTTGGGTTTGTGGGAGGGATGTGCACCACTGCCCAATATTTCGAGGTGGATGGGGTGATCCTTGATTTGAGCAACTCGTACTCGGGTGGATGGATAGCACTCATGGTACTGCAGGTAAAGTCCCAAAAAAATTTAACAAAACTACCTGGGGTTGCATCTGGAGTTCTCAGATAAATACTAGGGCTCGGCATGGCAAAGAAATTGCTGTGAGGGTTGTGCACAAGGTGAGGGATACTTGGCAAGGTCACGAGGTGGCCTTTTATATAGCATTGGGGCTGGGTTATTTACCGTGGTGAGGGGTAACTAGTTTGTCGGTTCTGCTCTTATGGGGTCGGGGTCAAAGCTACAGATACACATATCTCACAAAAGTGATGTATTACTGTGGATGTCGTCGGGGTGGTTTTTGGTAGCTGTGCCCAGAAAAAACGCAACCGCATGCTAACATATTTATGCAAGGCTACTATTCAAAATAGAGGCACACAGGCAGGATGCGATTATTTATGGTGATGCAAGATTACATAATTACAGGGCGTGGACATACTGAGACTCGGTACTACTCGAGTGACTTAGTCTACCTCGTTAATATCTAAGAGGGCGTGCCTGGACGTCGAGGCTTCTCCATGGGTTTCACCGTCGGGGTTAGCTGGATGGAGTTGAGGGGCTGCAGGGTTGGGGTAGCGATGATGACCATCGCGGGGGTTGTTGGCCACAATCCCATTGGAGCGTGTTCCCAAAAGGTGACGAAGCACTTCTGGGGACACCAAAGTATTTTGGTCGATGGCTGGGACAGGCCTCAAGGACTCAATCGGTTGTCCGAACAGCACGACTAGGTTGTCGGCGTCGGGCTCATCTTCTCCTCTTGCCGGGGCTCGATGAACCAGTTCTCCCCGAGCTGCGATCAGATCGAGGGTGATTTGATCGAACATTTCCTCTAGTGCACTTACATAGCACACCAGATGCGACAATGCAGGATCCGTCTCATGATCTCCGTTGGCAACCTGAGGTGGCCTACCATACCCGTCACGGCTGGGGTAGTAGTAGAACGAGCGACAGTTAACTCTCGTCGACAAGTGCCAGAGTTGAACTATAGCCTCTCGAGCAGCTAGTTGGATGGCTTGTGGCTCAAAGGAAGTTGTCCTTCCGGTGAATGATGAGGACATCAATACAATTGTTACACCCACAGCCCCTGCTGCTATACATACTGGACCAATTACTAGAGCTCGTGCACGCCAACTAAATTACCAGGTACTTTCGTTTCTTGGTAATGATTCTAATGTTCATGAGAATATGATGCTGCCTAAATTGGATACATTTATTTTGCTTACAAATGAAGGGCCTAGCTTGGAGAAGGATGAACATTGGAGCAAGAACAAGCATGGAGATGATGGCATGCGCAAGGGAAACAAGAACGGAGTTACAAGTGATGATTTCAGGACTTTGAAGCCACCATAATGGGTGCATGAAGCCTTGGACGAAATATACAAGATGCCACTTCATAAATTTCGTCCCGAGGCTATTTTAGGTGCTGCGTCACCTTATTATTGGGCCAGGCCCATGTAATTTCGAAATACATAAGTATAGGCTATTTTTAGAGTCCGTATGTGTGGGGAAACAAGAGATAGGGATGATTTCGGACCCCTCCACCAAGGGCCACGAAATTCCCCCCCCCCCTCTTCCTCCATATATACAGCCCTTAGGGCATCGTTTAGACTTTGGGTTTTGTTTAGATTAAAAGTTCGCCATAGCTGCAACTTCGCGTACTTCGTTTGTGTTCAACGACCAGACAAAGGCGTCACAGAACCCCACCTTGATCAATAAAGCTTTCATCTTATATTCGCAATATCCAGATTGCAATCTTAGTTTCTTGCTTGTTCTTCGTTTGCTCGCAGGAAACAGACCCTCGTGGTCAGGTTGATCGTGCTCCGGCGTGGTCAATAACCTCTCGGAGTTGGTTTAGCGATTGCTAAGGCGCGACGTCCTCACACGTTCGTAGTCGGATCGTCAAAGTCGACTTCCACCAAAGCGAAATCCACCATCTCATCGAAAGACGGGACACCTTTGCCTCTATCACCTTGAGAAGACGTTCGAAACAAAGCTCGATAACAAGTTTAATGAATTGCTCGCGCGTCTTCCACCACCACCACCCGCTGCACCTAACGCACCTCTCCAACAACAACAACAACGACTACCTCCACGTCGCGAAGCAGACCTCCGCCGAGCAAGCCGTGTTCCTCTTGCGTTTGGCCAAACTGTTGGTGCTGCTGTTGATACTTCTGTGGCTCCTGCTGCTGATGCGGAGGAGGATGATTATGTGGGAGATTATGAGGATGAGGTTGATCAAAATCAACACTACGTGCAGCCACCTGTACCACCACCAGCAGGTCGACCTCAGGTATATATTCGTAATGGTAGGCCTGCACCACCACCTCAGGTACGAGATGATGTCCATATTCCTAAACTGAAATTGAATATTCCACCATTTGAGGGTAGATATGTTCCTGATATATATCTTACTTGGGAGTTAGAAACTGAACAACGATTTACATGTTTACAATATCCTGAGGAGAGACGAGTTGCTGCTGTTTGTGCTTTCACTAGTTTTGCATGTGTATGGTGGTCTGAACATTGTAGATTATATCCTATTCCAACTACTTGGGCTGCTTTGAAAACTGCTATGCGTACGCGTTGGGTTCCACCATATTATCAACGTGAATTGCTTCAAAAATTGCAGCGTTTAAGACAAGGAAAAAATTCTGTAGAAGAATATTATCAGGAATTACAAACTGGCATGATTAGATGTGGTATTGTTGAGGAGAATGAAGCTATGCTTGCACGTTTTCTGGATGGATTAAATAGAGAGATTCAGACCATTCTAGACTATAAGGAGTATACTAATATCACTCGTTTATTCCATCTTGCTTGTAAAGCTGAACGTGAAGTGCAGGATCGACAAGCATTGGGGCGAACTAACTTTTCTGCAGGCCGACCTTCATCATGGACACCACGTGCATCTTCTACTTCAACTGCACCAGCACCTCCATCCGGTGCCACCTCCAGCCGTGATGCAAGAAAACAGGCACAACCACCATTATCTGCCAAGAGCGCACCTGCGGGGCCTGCACAGCGTTCTTCTTCTTCCATGGCATCAACAGGGCACACAAGTGATATTATTTGTCGTCGTTGTAAGGGAGGAGGTCATTATGCGAGAGAATGCAAATCTCCGCGTGTGATGATTGCTACCGCGGATGGTGGATATGAGTCTGCTAGTGACTATGATGAGGAGACTTTGGCTCTTATTACACGTGACGAACATGGTGGAGATGATTCTGATCATGAGACGCAATACATGGCTCCTGAAGACGCTGACAGGTATGAATGTTTAGTTGCTCAACGTGTTTTGAGTGTGCAGATCACACAAGCTGAGCAAAATCAGAGGCACAATTTGTTCCATACCAAGGGAGTTGTGAAGGAACGTTCTGTGCGCGTCATCATAGACGGAGGGAGCTGCAACAACTTGGCTAGCATGGAGATGGTGGAGAAGCTTTCTCTCACCACAAGACCACATCCACATCCTTACTACATCCAATGGTTCAACAACAGCGGCAAGGTTAAGGTAACACGTACTGTTCGTGTGCATTTTAGTATCTCTACATATGCTGATTATGTTGATTGTGATGTGGTACCTATGCAAGCATGTTCCTTATTACGTGGTAGTGATGAGGACATCAATACAATTGTTACACCCACAGCCCCTGCTGCTATACATACTGGACCAATTACTAGAGCTCGTGCACGCCAACTAAATTATCAGGTACTTTCGTTTCTTGGTAATGATTCTAATGTTCATGAGAATATGATGCTGCCTAAATTGGATACATTTGTTTTGCTTACAAATGAAGGGCCTAGCTTGGAGAAGGATGAACATTGGAGCAAGAACAAGCATGGAGATGATGGCATGCGCAAGGGGAACAAGAACGGAGTTACAAGTGATGATTTCAGGACTTTGAAGCCACCATAATGTGTGCATGAAGCCTTGGACGAAATATACAAGATGCCACTTCATAAATTTCGTCCCGAGGCTATTTTAGGTGCTGCGTCACCTTATTATTGGGCCAGGCCCATGTAATTTCGAAATACATAAGTATAGGCTATTTTTAGAGTCCGTATGTGTGGGGAAACAAGAGATAGGGTTGATTTCGGACCCCTCCACCAAGGGCCACGAAATCCACCCCCTCTTCCTCCATATATACAGCCCTTAGGGCATCGGTTAGACCTTGGGTTTTGTTTAGATTAAAAGTTCGCCATAGCTGCAACTTCGCGTACTTCGTTTGTGTTCAACGACCAGACAAAGGCGTCACAGAACCCCACCTTGATCAATAAAGCTTTCATCTTATATTCGCAATATCCAGATTGCAATCTTAGTTTCTTGCTTGTTCTTCGTTTGCTCGCAGGAAACAGACCCTCGTGGTCAGGTTGATCGTGCTCCGGCGTGGTCAATAACCTCTCGGAGTTGGTTTAGCGATTGCTAAGGCGCGACGTCCTCGCACGTTCGTAGTCGGATCGTCAAAGTCGACTTCCACCAAAGCGAAATCCACCATCTCATCGAAAGACGGGACACCTTTGCCTCTATCAAGTGGTATCAGATTTCCAGGTTGCTCGGTGAGATTTTACAGTTTTTCGTAGTTTAGATCGAGTCTGTCTTCATACCTATAGTCCACGAAAAAGCCACAAAAAAAAATTTAGGGTTAGTTCATCATATCCGAACCAATCTGAGCCTTTGCATAATCTTTTTAGGGTTTTGCTTTGTTGAATTTGCGGTTGCATCGTCGGTCTACTTGCTGGTCTTAGAGTCTAGTCTTTTAGAGTTTCGAGTTCTGGTCATAAGTTGTCACGCCGCCGCCGCACCATCATCATCGCCCCTGCCATCTACCACCACCGCTCCGAATCCGTATCCATATACCACCACCAATCCGTGTCCATATACCACCACCGATCCATATCCATATACTACCACCGCTACCACCACCGCTGCCATATACCACCACCATATATCCACCACCAATCCGAGTTCCTTGCTTATTAGGTTTGTTTTCGAGATCCATCTAGTTTCCGATTCGTGTTTCCTTGCCGGAGTAGGTTTCGGAAAAAAAAATCGGGTAGCCACGCTCCGTTTAGGCCCAAAATTTTTCGAAAACGCATTTTTCGAAAAAATTTCTGGCTATCCTATTTTTAGGTGTTTCTGAGTGTTTTGAGACAGGTGCCATTATAGGAAGTTTTTTTTGACCCGTTTCCAGTTTTTGGGTCCGGGCAGTCAAAAAAAAATTGGTCGAAAAAATTTCGTGCCCATCCTGTCCGTTTGAGCTAAGAAGAGTTTTGAGACACTCGCCATTATAGTGATTTTTCGCAAAAAAAAAGAGCGAAAAAAAAATTCCAGAGTGTGCTTTTCCCTTGTTTACGTGCTGCGCCGTGATTTTGTTAGTGTTCTAGGCTCGCGTCTCTAGCACAGTCTAGCCTAGGACCAGCACAGTACCGTCGTTGAGCGTTTATTCAACTTTGCATCTCTGAATTGATTATTGCTGACCCTTTTTGCTACCATATTATAAGCCTTCCCAGCTCCACATACATCTACGTCGTGCGTTTGACTCTCCCTGGTAATCGCTCTATCCAAGCTTTGAGAGTTTTTGACTACAACGGTTGCCGATCACCGCCTGCTGCTGGGTAAGAACTGGTAAGAATTTGAGATTTGCTTGACGGATTTGTGACACCCACCACCACCACTTGTTCGTAGTCTGTAGGATCATATTCTTGTGTGTTTCTATTGCTGCTAACCATGCCAGGATCACAAGCCGACGAGATTGACTGGGAGAATTTATCGAACAAGGAGCTTCATGATAAGTTTCTGCAAATGATGACTGAACAGGTGCAAGATGTGCTGAACAATTTTGAAGAGGCCATGGAGAAGATCACTGGCTTTGAGAAGACGTTCGAAACAAAGCTCGATAACAAGTTTAATGAATTGCTCGCGCGTCTTCCACCACCACCACCCGCTGCAGCTAACGCACCTCTCCAACAACAACAACAACAACGACTACCTCCACGTCGCGAAGCAGACCTCCGCCGAGCAAGCCGTGTTCCTCTTGCGTTTGGCCAAACTGTTGGTGCTGCTGTTGATACTTCTGTGGCTCCTGCTGCTGATGCGGAGGAGGATGATTATGTGGGAGACTATGAGGATGAGGTTGATCAAAATCAACACTACGTGCAGCCACCTGTACCACCACCAGCAGGTCGACCTCAGGTATACATTCGTAATGGTAGGCCTGCACCACCACCTCAGGTACGAGATGATGTCCATATTCCTAAACTGAAATTGAATATTCCACCATTTGAGGGTAGATATGTTCCTGATATATATCTTACTTGGGAGTTAGAAACTGAACAACGATTTACATGTTTACAATATCCTGAGGAGAGACGAGTTGCTGCTGCTGTTTGTGCTTTCACTAGTTTTGCATGTGTATGGTGGTCTGAACATTGTAGATTATATCCTATTCCAACTACTTGGGCTGCTTTGAAAACTGCTATGCGTACGCGTTGGGTTCCACCATATTATCAACGTGAATTGCTTCAAAAATTGCAGCGTTTAAGACAAGGAAAAAATTCTGTAGAAGAATATTATCAGGAATTACAAACTGGCATGATTAGATGTGGTATTGTTGAGGAGAATGAAGCTATGCTTGCACGTTTTCTGGATGGATTAAATAGAGAGATTCAGACCATTCTAGACTATAAGGAGTATACTAATATCACTCGTTTATTCCATCTTGCTTGTAAAGCTGAACGTGAAGTGCAGGATCGACAAGCATTGGGGCGAACTAACTTTTCTGCAGGCCGACCTTCATCATGGACACCACGTGCATCTTCTACTTCAACTGCACCAGCACCTCCATCCGGTGCTACCTCCAGCCGTGATACAAGAAAACAGGCACAACCACCATTATCTTCCAAGAGCGCACCTGCGGGTCCTGCACAGCGTTCTTCTTCTTCCATGGCATCAACAGGGCACACAAGTGATATTATTTGTCGTCGTTGTAAGGGAGGAGGTCATTATGCGAGGGAATGCAAATCTCCGCGTGTGATGATTGCTACCGCGGATGGTGGATATGAGTCCGCTAGTGACTATGATGAGGAGACATTGGCTCTTATTACACGTGAAGAACATGGTGGAGATGATTCTGATCATGAGACGCAATACATGGCTCCTGAAGACGCTGACAGGTATGAATGTTTAGTTGCTCAACGTGTTTTGAGTGTGCAGGTCACACAAGCTGAGCAAAATCAGAGGCACAATTTGTTCCATACCAAGGGAGTTGTGAAGGAACGTTCTGTGTGCGTCATAATAGACGGAGGGAGCTGCAACAACTTGGCTAGCATGGAGATGGTGGAGAAGCTTTGTCTCACCACAAGACCACATCCACATCCTTACTACATCCAATGGTTCAACAACAGCGGCAAGGTTAAGGTAACACGTACTGTTCGTGTGCACTTTAGTATCTCTACATATGCTGATTATGTTGATTGTGATGTGGTACCTACGCAAGCATGTTCCTTATTACTTGGTAGACCATGGCAATTTGATAAAAATTCTGTACACCATGGTAGAAACAATCACTATACTCTTGTTCATAAGGATAAAAATATTACTTTGCTTCCTATGACTCCTGATTCCATTTTGAAAGATGATATTAATAGAGCTAATAAAGCACAACAGGAGAAGAATAAGAGTGAAAATCAGATTGTGGCAAAAGAATTTGAGCAACAAATGAAGCCTAATAATAAACCATCTAGTGTTGCTTCTGAAATTAAATTGAAAAGTGCATGTTTATTTGCCACCAAATCTGATATTGATGAGCTAGATTTCAGCAAATCTGTTTGCTATGCTTTTGTGTGCAAAGAGGCATTACTTTCATTCGAGGACGTGCCTTCCTCTTTGCCTCCTGCTGTCACTAACATTTTGCAGGAGTTCGCTCACGTTTTTCCACAAGACGTGCCACCGGGATTACCGCCTATTCGAGGGATTGAGCATCAGATTGACTTAATTCCCGGTGCTTCACTGCCAAACCGTGCACCATACCGTACCAATCCAGAGGAGATGAAGGAGATTATGCGTCAAGTACAAGAGCTTCTCGACAAAGGTTATATACGCGAATCCCTTAGTCCTTGTGCTGTTCCTATTATTCTAGTGCCGAAAAAGGATGGTACATCACGTATGTGTGTTGATTGTAGAGGCATTAATAATATTACTATTCGTTATCGTCATCGTATTCCTAGGATAGATGATATGCTTGATGAATTGAGTGGCTCTACAATATTCTCCAAAGTTGATTTGCGTAGTGGCTACCATCAAATTCGTATGAAATTGGGAGATGAATGGAAAACAGCATTTAAAACTAAGTTTGGATTATATGAGTGGTTAGTCATGCCTTTTGGGTTAACTAATGCACCTAGTACTTTCATGAGATTAATGAACGAAGTTTTACGTGCTTTCATTGGACGATTTGTGGTAGTTTACTTTGATGACATATTGATTTGTAGCAGATCTTTGGAGGAACATTTGGAACATTTACGTGCTATTTTTATTGCTCTACGTGATGCACGTTTGTTTGGTAACCTTGGGAAGTGCACCTTTTGCACCGACCGAGTATCTTTTCTTGGCTATGTTGTTACTCCACAGGGAATTGAAGTTGATAAAGCCAAGATTGAAGCTATTGAGAGTTGGCCGCAGCCCAAAACGGTCACACAAGTGAGGAGTTTTCTTGGCCTCGCTGGATTCTATAGGCGTTTTGTGAGAGATTTCAGCACCATTGCTGCACCTCTCAATGAGCTTACAAAGAAAGATGTGCCTTTTCTTTGGGGTACTACACAGGAAGAAGCCTTCACGGTATTGAAAGATAAGTTGACACATGCTCCTTTACTCCAACTTCCTGATTTTAATAAGACTTTTGAGCTTGAATGTGATGCTAGTGGAATTGGATTAGGAGGTGTGTTATTACAAGATGGCAAACCTGTTGCATACTTTTCTGAAAAATTGAGTGGGCCTAGTCTGAATTATTCTACTTATGATAAAGAATTATATGCTCTTGTTCGGACTTTAGAAACATGGCAACATTATTTATGGCCCAAAGAATTTGTTATACATTCTGATCATGAATCTTTGTGATAGAGGCGAGGGTCCCGATCTTTCGATGAGATGATGGATATCGCTTTGGTGGAAGTCGACTTTGACGATCCGACTACGAACGTGCGAGGACGTCGCGCCTTAGCAATCGCTAAACCAACTCCGAGAGGTTATTGACCACGCCGGAGCACGATCAACCTGACCACGAGGGTCTGTTTCCTGCGAGCAAACGAAGAACAAGCAAGAAACTAAGATTGCAATCTGGATATTGCGAATATAAGATGAAAGCTTTATTGATCAAGGTGGGGTTCTGTGACGCCTTTGTCTGGTCGTTGAACACAAACGAAGTACGCGAAGTTGCAGCTATGGCGAACTTTTAATCTAAACAAAACCCAAAGTCTAAACGATGCCCTAAGGGCCGTATATATGGAGGAAGAGGGGGGAATTTCGTGGCCCTTGGTGGAGGGGTCCGAAATCAACCCTATCTCTTGTTTCCCCACACATACGGACTCTAAAAATAGCCTATACTTATGTATTTCGAAATTACATGGGCCTGGCCCAATAATAAGGTGACGCAACACCTAAAATAGCCTCGGGACGAAATTTATGAAGTGGCATCTTGTATATTTCGTCCAAGGCTTCATGCACCCATTATGGTGGCTTCAAAGTCCTGAAATCATCACTTGTAACTCCGTTCTTGTTCCCCTTGCGCATGCCATCATCTCCATGCTTGTTCTTGCTCCAATGTTCATCCTTCTCCAAGCTAGGCCCTTCATTTGTAAGCAAAACAAATGTATCCAATTTAGGCAGCATCATATTCTCATGAACATTAGAATCATTACCAAGAAACGAAAGTACCTGGTAATTTAGTTGGCGTGCACGAGCTCTAGTAATTGGTCCAGTATGTATAGCAGCAGGGGCTGTGGGTGTAACAATTGTATTGATGTCCTCATCACGCTCTATCCAAGCTTTGAGAGTTTTTGACTACAACGGTTGCCGATCACCGCCTGCTGCTGGGTAAGAACTGGTAAGAATTTGAGATTTGCTTGACGGATTTGTGACACCCACCACCACCACTTGTTCGTAGTCTGTAGGATCATATTCTTGTGTGTTTCTATTGCTGCTAACCATGCCAGGATCACAAGCCGACGAGATTGACTGGGAGAATTTATCGAACAAGGAGCTTCATGATAAGTTTCAGCAAATGATGACTGAACAGGTGCAAGATGTGCTGAACAATTTTGAAGAGGCCATGGAGAAGATCACTGGCTTTGAGAAGACGTTCGAAACAAAGCTCGATAACAAGTTTAATGAATTGCTCGCGCGTCTTCCACCACCACCACCCGCTGCACCTAACGCACCTCTCCAACAACAACAACAACGACTACCTCCACGTCGCGAAGCAGACCTCCGCCGAGCAAGCCGTGTTCCTCTTGCGTTTGGCCAAACTGTTGGTGCTGCTGTTGATACTTCTGTGGCTCCTGCTGCTGATGCAGAGGAGGATGATTATGTGGGAGATTATGAGGATGAGGTTGATCAAAATCAACACTACGTGCAGCCACCTGTACCACCACCAGCAGGTCGACCTCAGGTATATATTCGTAATGGTAGGCCTGCACCACCACCTCAGGTACGAGATGATGTCCATATTCCTAAACTGAAATTGAATATTCCACCATTTGAGGGTAGATATGTTCCTGATATATATCTTACTTGGGAGTTAGAAACTGAACAACGATTTACATGTTTACAATATCCTGAGGAGAGACGAGTTGCTGCTGTTTGTGCTTTCACTAGTTTTGCATGTGTATGGTGGTCTGAACATTGTAGATTATATCCTATTCCAACTACTTGGGCTGCTTTGAAAACTGCTATGCGTACGCGTTGGGTTCCACCATATTATCAACGTGAATTGCTTCAAAAATTGCAGCGTTTAAGACAAGGAAAAAATTCTGTAGAAGAATATTATCAGGAATTACAAACTGGCATGATTAGATGTGGTATTGTTGAGGAGAATGAAGCTATGCTTGCACGTTTTCTGGATGGATTAAATAGAGAGATTCAGACCATTCTAGACTATAAGGAGTATACTAATATCACTCGTTTATTCCATCTTGCTTGTAAAGCTGAACGTGAAGTGCAGGATCGACAAGCATTGGGGCGAACTAACTTTTCTGCAGGCCGACCTTCATCATGGACACCACGTGCATCTTCTACTTCAACTGCACCAGCACCTCCATCCGGTGCTACCTCCAGCCGTGATACAAGAAAACAGGCACAACCACCATTATCTTCCAAGAGCGCACCTGCGGGTCCTGCACAGCGTTCTTCTTCTTCCATGGCATCAACAGGGCACACAAGTGATATTATTTGTCGTCGTTGTAAGGGAGGAGGTCATTATGCGAGGGAATGCAAATCTCCGCGTGTGATGATTGCTACCGCGGATGGTGGATATGAGTCCGCTAGTGACTATGATGAGGAGACATTGGCTCTTATTACACGTGAAGAACATGGTGGAGATGATTCTGATCATGAGACGCAATACATGGCTCCTGAAGACGCTGACAGGTATGAATGTTTAGTTGCTCAACGTGTTTTGAGTGTGCAGGTCACACAAGCTGAGCAAAATCAGAGGCACAAGTTGTTCCATACCAAGGGAGTTGTGAAGGAACGTTCTGTGCGCGTCATAATAGACGGAGGGAGCTGCAACAACTTGGCTAGCATGGAGATGGTGGAGAAGCTTTCTCTCACCACAAGACCACATCCACATCCTTACTACATCCAATGGTTCAACAACAGCGGCAAGGTTAAGGTAACACGTACTGTTCGTGTGCATTTTAGTATCTCTACATATGCTGATTATGTTGATTGTGATGTGGTACCTATGCAAGCATGTTCCTTATTACTTGGTAGACCATGGCAATTTGATAAAAATTTTGTACACCATGGTAGAAACAATCACTATACTCTTGTTCATAAGGATAAAAATATTACTTTGCTTCCTATGACTCCTGATTCCATTTTGAAAGATGATATTAATAGAGCTAATAAAGCACAACAGGAGAAGAATAAGAGTGAAAATCAGATTGTGGCAAAAGAATCAGATTGTCCCTTTAAGGTGTTAGAGAAAATAAATGATAATGCATATAAACTTGAGCTGCCTGCAGATTTTGGGGTTAGTCCCACTTTTAACATTGCAGATTTGAAGCCTTATTTGGGTGAGGAAGATGAACTTCCGTCGAGGACGACTTCATTTCAAGAAGGGGAGGATGATGAGGACATCAATACAATTGTTACACCCACAGCCCCTGCTGCTATACATACTGGACCAATTACTAGAGCTCGTGCACGCCAACTAAATTACCAGGTACTTTCGTTTCTTGGTAATGATTCTAATGTTCATGAGAATATGATGCTGCCTAAATTGGATACATTTGTTTTGCTTACAAATGAAGGGCCTAGCTTGGAGAAGGATGAACATTGGAGCAAGAACAAGCATGGAGATGATGGCATGCGCAAGGGAAACAAGAACGGAATTACAAGTGATGATTTCAGGACTTTGAAGCCACCATAATGTGTGCATGAAGCCTTGGACGAAATATACAAGATGCCACTTCATAAATTTCGTCCCGAGGCTATTTTAGGTGCTGCGTCACCTTATTATTGGGCCAGGCCCATGTAATTTCGAAATACATAAGTATAGGCTATTTTTAGAATCCGTATGTGTGGGGAAACAAGAGATAGGGTTGATTTCGGACCCCTCCACCAAGGGCCACGAAATTCCCCCCCTCTTCCTCCATATATACAGCCCTTAGGGCATCGTTTAGACTTTGGGTTTTGTTTAGATTAAAAGTTCGCCATAGCTGCAACTTCGCGTACTTCGTTTATGTTCAACGACCAGACAAAGGCGTCACAGAACCCCACCTTGATCAATAAAGCTTTCATCTTATATTCGCAATATCCAGATTGCAATCTCAGTTTCTTGCTTGTTCTTCGTTTGCTCGCAGGAAACAGACCCTCGTGGTCAGGTTGATCATGCTCCGGCGTGGTCAATAACCTCTCGGAGTTGGTTTAGCGATTGCTAAGGCGCGACGTCCTTGCACGTTCGTAGTCGGATCGTCAAAGTCGACTTCCACCAAAGCGAAATCCACCATCTCATCGAAAGACGGGACACCTTTGCCTCTATCATGCTCACCAGCCCTAGGATTACTGTTAGCTGATGAGGCACCAACTTGATATAGAAATTCCAAGCAAAAATACAAAATATGTAGTACAAGACCATTCTGGCCTGTGAGTACAACAATTGGTTTCTAGTGGCTGATGGCGGAAATGGTTTGTGGTTCATCTGCGTCTATGGGACTCCATTTCCCACAGGAACAGCTGACCTGGATAACTCCTATCTTTGCGAGACAGCTCTAACCATTGCGTAGGTTCCGGGGCTGTCATTGCAACGCTCCTCTCCATGCAAGAAATCTGGCCAAGACAATAGTCAGGGACAAGCCAGTGAGTACTTTGAATGTACTCGCAAACATTATGAACACGGGTATAACATAACAAATGATAATCATGCTCTGGAATATTCTATGATCACAACGTCAGTCATAAAATAAAATCCATGATGCACGCAAGCAGGTTATTCATATACAACATGAATATGCAATAATGGAGTAGAAATACCATGCACCGGTCGGGTGTTTGAAGCGACGCCTCGAAAGGATAATGATATAAAGTATGCCTCAGTCGGGCGTATGAGCGACACCACATAAAGGGCTTATAAGTGAAATAAGTAACAAACATGCCATAGTCGGGCGTCTGTGCGACACCACATAAAGGGCTTATAAAGTAAATAAATAACAAGCATGCCGCAATCGGGCGTCTGAGTGACACCACATAATGGGCTTATAAGTAATTTAAAAGACGGGCGTGCCGCAGTCGGGCGTCTAAGCGACACCACATAAAGGGCTTATAAGAGAATAATCACAGTGAATATCCAGGAGGTAGTGCCATCCCAGGGATACTCAATAATTCAAATAATGTAAATGGTTAGTCCGTAATAATAGTAATCACAATCATCATGAGTCACAAGTCATGATCCATGTTCTGGTTTAGCAATTTTTCCTCTGAAGACTGACACTTGACCCATCCCAGACTGTAGTCCTTAACCATGGACACGACTATTCGAATAGGTATAACCTCTGCAGAGGGTGTACTCTTTACCCACGAGTAACGGATTCCTTTAGTCCATCGGGACTAATTCCATTTACGGTCTTTTAATTGAAAACACACCTGACTCGCACACACCAGCTTAACTTACCGGTGTCTGGAATCACCCACGACACCTTTCAAGCAAAACTCTGAGTGGGGAGGCTTCAACCTCGATTAGCATGGGATCAAATTTATACCGCGCGCTACTAAGGGGTGCCCCCCTCTCGGTCCCAACCGGAAACACCCATGCCCCCGGACCAAGTGGCATGCCTACCGGATGCAGCCGGTATCTTCCACCATGGCCTCTCTGTATGGTGTGTGCCAAGAAAGGGGTTGGCAACTTACTGAAATGTACCCTACCTGCGGCAGGGACAAGTGGTAGTACGAATCAAGCATGGGGGTTACTGGAACAAGACTCGATCTATGGTCGACTCAGGAGGTTTTAGTATTCCCTGCATGATTAGCTTAACAAATATATTTCATCCAACAGACAGAATCACCACTCATCATACCTCATCATGCCATACCGGACACAACCGTCTCGACGAGGAACTAGAGACAAGATCGTGTCTACCCAAGACAGAGGCTTTCCCGGCTTCCTCCCAGAAGGCATGAAAGGCATACGAGGATGATTACTGTCACAAGCATATCCATTTCCAATAGCAAAGCATCTTCATTTTGCACTCATGCGAATGATCGTATCATCACATAAAATAACGAATGCTCCATGTCCAGGTGGTGTTGTAATCGTATCAAACAACACACAAAAATATTATGCCAGGGTTCAGAATGCTTGCCTTCAAGTTGTGGAGAGGCAGGGTGCATTCCGAAACTTTTTTGAAAGTTTTTCTTCTCTCTCCAACAATCCTATTTCGAGAAAATTCAAATTAACACATAGTTTTAAAATAGTACAAAAAAGTTGTCTGAAAATTTTTCAAATAAACATGAAAATAAACTAGACAAAATTTGAGAAACAACAGAAAAAATTAAATCATTTGGACTTATATTTAAAAAGTTATAGCGAGTCAAAGTTTAGTCAAAATTCTGTTTTAAAAAAAAAGAAACAGAAAAAGAAAAACGGTTCGGGGGGAAAGCGTACTCTGGGCTTTACGCTTTCACTTATGCCAGCGTGGACCGGCTCGGGGTCACTGACAGTGGGTCCCTTGGGCCCACTGGTCAGGTTTGACCAGTCGCCCCCCCCCCCTCCTTTCTCCTCTGCTCGAGCGGAGGCGGGGCTCCGGCGATCGCCGTCGACGAACGGCGGCTCCCCGTGGGGTTCCAAGGGCAGGGATGGATCCGCTGGTCTAGGGCGGTCCTCCCGGTGGTCGAACGGCTGGCGGGGGCGAAGGGAGTCACCGACGGCGAGCTCTGCGGCGGACGGTGGCTTCGGGAGGATTGGGGGCTTGGGCTACGGTGGCTCCCCGTCGAAGCTGAGAGGTCGGGTGGCTCCGCAAGGCCATGGGGAGTCGAACGGTGGTGTTGGAAGGATGGGGGAGGCTCTCCTCGTGACGCATGGCACCGGAGTGTGGTGGCGGCCGAACTGGCCGGAGACGAGGAAGAAGGCCTCCCCCCGTCGATGGCTGGCTAGGGGAGCATCAGAGGGATGGCCTAAGGTTTCCTGGGGGTTTGGAGAGGCTCGGGGGTCCCTATTGATAGGCGGCCAAGGTCGGTTCCGACGGCGGCCATGGATAAGAACTGCGAACCGCCGTTCTGTAGCTTGCAGGGTGACGTGGCAGCGACGGCCGCTAGCAGACGGCTCGTGGATGAGCTTGAGATGCTCTAGAGGGCAGCTGGCGCACACGTATGGCTTGGGCGGCGCCGTCCATGGCAGGGGCCGGCCGGGCGGCAGTGGCGGCTTGCGCTGGTGGTGCTATAGGGCACCAGGAGGGGCCAGGGCGGCTCTGCAACGGGGGAGGTGTCGGGCGCGTTGGCGGCGAATGGTCAAGGATCAGAACAGGTGCGGGGGAGGGCGGCAGCGAGACGCGGCGGCTCGGTGCGCGCGCGTGCAAAACGTGCGCTCTGGGCGCGCCCAGAGCACGCACGCCAGGTGCTCGACTTAATGCCATCGTGTGCTAGATAGCTTGAGCGAGGCGGGTAGTTAACAGGCCTGGGTTAGGGTTAGCTAGGAGTTTAGTGGACAAGTTTGTTGGGTCAGACGATCAAGCTCACAATGCAAACTAAAAATCATGCCAAATCTGGCTATGCACACAAAGTGCTCGACAGAATGTCATGGGCATCTAGGCATCTCTTGGGGTGGCCAAAAACTCTAGATCCTAGTCTCCTTAGATGATAGAGAGGGGGCAATGTTAGTTGGGCAAAACCAGAAACTTGTTAGTGCAAGTGTTTGAGAAAACCAAATCTGGGCAGAAACTAAAGGCTATTATTGCATGTACCAAAAATGTTCCAATGGGTCCCATCTCCTGGGCTTAAGGGTTTTGAGGGTGGTTTATAAGCAGGAGAAAGATCATGTGCACTAGAGCAGAATAAAATAGAGTTGCAGTAGAAAACACCCAACTGGACCAGAGAGCAAAAGAGGATGATTTGCTCAATTTTTTCAAAGAACACCAGTGGATTTTTGCACAGAGATTAATTATATACTCCCACTGACATCCCCTAATTTTGGTGGAAGTTTTAAAGGAATATTTAAATAGGTTGTAGTGCAAAAGTGCAAACTGGACCAGATTTGAAAACTTGGAGTAGAGCTCAAAATCTCCAAATGCTTAAGAGAGCACTTTGCATAAAAGTGATTTTGGTGGGGATTTTAAAGAAGTATTTGAAATGGTTGCAGTGCAAAAGAGGCTCCAAAACTTATGAAAAATCAATTTTAAATGAATAAATCTCAGGAAAAACAATTATGCAAATAATCCACTAATAAAAGAAATGTTTTCTTGAGAGGGTATACAAGTCCAATAATATTTTTGGAAAGTTTTCACTTGGGGTAAAAACTCCACAATATCAAAGAAAAGAGAGGTTCTGAAATCAAAAGATAAATCTAGAAAATAAAATTTTAATTTCCTGGCAAAATTTTAATAAACAATCATGGTTAAATTTTTGGGGTGTTACAGTTCCACATTTGAGTAATCATTGATCCATTTTCAACATCGGTCAAGGTACATTTGGTATAAGTTCTTCTCTTTCTCCCACTCACATATTTGCTTGGAATGATGAATAGGCCAAGTTCTTCTACCAACCCACTCTTCATCGAGCAAGACGGCGACATGTCATCCTATGTCATTGAGGGAGTCCTGGACTAGGGGGTGTCCGGATAGCCGAACTATCATCATCGGTCGGACTCCAAGACTATGAAGATACAAGATTGAAGACTTCGTCCCGTGTACGGATGGGACTTTCCTTGGCGTGGAAGGCAAGCTTGGCAATACGGATATGTAGATCTCCTACCATTGTAACCGACTCTGTGTAACCCTAGCCCTCTCCGGTGTCTATATAAATCGGAGGGTTTTAGTCCATAGGACGACAACAATTACAACAATCATACCATAGGCTAGCTTCTAGGGTTTAGCCTCCTTGATCTCGTGGTAGATCCACTCTTGTACTACCCATATCATCAATATCAATCAAGCAGGAGTAGGGTTTTACCTCCATCAAGAGGGCCCGAACCTGGGTAAAAACATCATGTCCCTTGTCTCCTGTTACCATCCGCCTAGACGCACAGTTCGGGACCTCCTACCCGAGATCCGTCGGTTTTGACACCGACATTGGTGCTCTCATTGAGAGTTCCTCTGTGTCATCACCGATAGGCTTGATGGCTCCTTCAATCATCACCAACGACGAAGTCCAGGGTGAGACTTTTCTCCCCGGACAGATCTTCATATTCGGCGGCTTTGCACTGCGGGCCAATTCGCTTGGCCATTTGGAGCAGATCGAAAGCTACGCCCCTAGCCGTCAGGTCAGATTTGGAAGTCTAAACTTCATGGCTGACATCCGCGGAGACTTGATCTTCGATGGATTCAAGCCACAGCCGAGCGCGCCGCACTGTCTCGATGGGCATGATTTAGCTCTGCTGCCGGACAGTGCCCTGGAGGCCGCACACGAGTCCGCTCTGACCCTTAACTCGGAGCCAATCGCGTAGATCGAGGATGAGTGGTTAGACACTGCCTCGGGGGCTGCAACCTCTACGGCGATGGACCCGGATACTGACCTTGTCCACTGTAAAGCTCGTGACTCCGAGGTGCCGGACTCCTCGTCGGACTCCGAACCTCTCGCGCCGCCTCTAACCGAATCCGATTGGGCGCCGATCATGGAGTTCACCGCTGTGGACATCTTTCAACACTCACCTTTCGGCGACATCCTGAATTCGCTAAGGTATCTCTCGTTGTCAGGAGAGCCCTGGCTGGACTGCGGCCAGGACCGATGGGATGTGGACGACGAAGAAATTCAAAGCCCACCCACCACCAACTTTGTAGCCACTATCGACGATCTAACCGACATAGTAGACTACGACTCCGAAGACATCGACGGTATGGACGATGATGCCGGAGACGACCAAAAACCAGTGCCTACGGGGCACTGGAAAGCCACCTCGTCATACGACATATACACGGTGGATACCCCAAAGGACGGGAATGGCGATGGAACAGTTGAGGAGGATCCTTTCAAGAAACAGCCTAAACGCCGGCGTCAGCGGCGCCGCTCTAAATCCCGCCACAGCAAGAATGGAGATTCCGGCACCTGAGACAATAACACCCCGGACAGCACCGAAGACAACCCCCTCCAGCAAGATTCAGCACAGGAGAGCGGAGAAGCCAGCCCTCATGAGAGTGGCAGACGAAGAGGTAGAGGATGATAGTTACATACCTCCCTCCGGAGATGAGGCAAGCCTCGACAACGACGAATTCGTCGTACCTGAGGATCCCGTCGAACAAGAGCGTTTTAAACGCAGGCTTATGGCCACAACAAATAGCCTCAAGAAAAAGCAGCAACAGCTTAGAGCTGATCAAAATTTGCTAGCCGACAGATGGACTGAAGTCCTTGCGGCCGAAGAGCATGAACTCGAACGCCCCTCCAAAAGATACCCCAAATGCAAGCTGCTCCCCCGATTAGAGGAGGAGGCATATGAACCTGCATCACCAGCACACAATACGGCTGACCGACCACCTCGTGGCCGCGGCAGAGAGGCCTCTAGGCCCTCCGCCAGAGCCGTACCCCGGCATCGCTCGAAAAGTACGAAGCCACGGGGGAATGCGTCGGACTTGCGAGACATATTGGAGGATAAGGCAAGACAATCAAGATCAATCTACGGATCGCGTGGGCGCCCCACGATGCGCAACGATGACCGTCGCGCCGGATACAGCAACTCCGTCCGGGCCGAACACAGTAGACAAAGCTCGCTTGAGCTACGTCGTGAGATAGCCCAATATAGAGGCGCCGCACACCCACTATGCTTCACAGATGAAGTAATGGATCATCAAATCCCCGAAGGGTTTAAACCCGTGAATATTGAATCCTACGATGGCACAACAGACGCCGCGGTTTGGATCGAAGACTATCTCCTTCATATCCACATGGCCCGCGGCGATGATCTTCATGCCATCAAATACCTCGCACTCAAGCTTAAAGGACCAGCTCGGCATTGGCTTAACAGCTTGCCAGCAAAATCAATTGGGTGTTGGGAGGACCTGGAAGCCGCATTCCTTGACAACTTCCAGGGCACATATGTGCGACCACCAGACGCCGATGACCTAAGCCACATAATTCAGCAGCCAGACGAATCGGCCAGACAATTTTGGACATGGTTCTTAACAAAGAAAAATCAAATCGTCGACTGTCCGGATGCAGAGGCCCTTGCAGCCTTCAAACATAACATCCGTGACGAGTGGCTTGCCCGGCACCTAGGACAGGAAAAGCCAAAATCCATGGCAGCCCTCACATCACTCATGACCCGCTTCTGCGCGGGAGAGGACAGCTGGTTAGCCCGCAGTAACAACCTCAGTAAAAACTCTGGCAGTCCGGATACCAAGGACCGCAATGGCAAGTCGCGTCGCAACAAAAACAAACACCGCGTTAACGGCGATAACACTGAGGATACGGTAGTCAACGCCGGATTCAGAGGCTCTAAACCCGGTCAGCGGAAAAAGCCATTCAAAAGAAATACTCCGGGCCCGTCCAATTTGGACCGAATACTCGACCGCTCGTGCTAGATACACGGCACCCCCGAAAAGCCAGCTAATCACACCAACAGGGATTGTTGGGTATTCAAGCAGGCGGGCAAGTTAATTGCCGAAAACAATGACAAGGGGCTGCATAGCGATGACGAGGAAGAGACCCGGCCGCCGAACAATAGAGGACAGAAAGGTTCCCCCCACAAGTGTGGACGGTAAACATGATATACGCAACCCACATACCCAAGAGGGAGCGGAAGCGTGCACTCAGGGACGTATATGCGATGGAGCCAGTCGCCACGAAGTTCAACCCATGGTCCTCCTGCCCGATCAATTTTGATCGAGGGGACCACCCCACCAGTATCCGCCATGGCGGATTCGCCGCATTGGTTTTAGACCCAATCGTCGATGGATTTCACCTCACAAGAGTCCTGATGGACGGCGGCAGCAGCCTAAACCTGCTTTATCAGGATACAGTGCGCAAGATGGGCATAGACCCCTCAAGGATTAAATCCACAAAGACGACCTTCAAAGGCGTCATACCAGGTGTAGAGGCCAGTTGTACAGGCTCAGTTACATTGGAAGTGGTCTTCGGATCCCCGGATAACTTCCGAAGCGAGGAGTTAATCTTCGATATAGTCCCGTTCCGCAACGGCTATCACGCTCTGCTCGGACGGACCGCGTTTGCAAAGTTCAACGCGGTGCCGCATTACGCATACCTCAAGCTCAAGATGCCAGGCCCTCGAGGAGTCATCACGGTCAACGGAAATACTGAACGCTCCCTCCGAACAGAGGAACACACAGCGGCTCTAGCGGCAGAAGTACAAAGCAGCCTCTTAAGGCAATTCTCGAGTCCGGCCGTTAAGCGGCCGGACGCGGCTGAACGCGCCCGGAGTAACCTACAACAAGACCACCTGGCACGTTCCGAGCACGCCTAGCAATGCGGCCCCAACCCCTGCCCTTACAAAATTGCAAAACTGGTCCTTCGCGTACATCAATACGCTCTAGAGATACCATGGGCATAGGGGGAGGGGCACAACCACCACAAGCCAAGAATGCGGCTTAACCGCACCAGGGGCTCCCAAGTGTGTCACTCTTTTTCTTTTTCTTTTTTCTTACCCACAGGACTCCATTCACCAGAGGCCCTGTCCGGCAGCAGACCTGCCGAACTCACGATACAACAGCCAGGGAAGGAAAAAAGCTACGACGATTATCCAGGTGGTCTCCATTACGAGCATTAAATCCGTTTTCATACACCATTCCGCAGCCTACCCCTGGAGGGGGACATGTTTAATAGTCCTACCCCTTGCTTACCGCACTATTTGTATCGTTCTGCATTCATGGCAGTATTCCTTGAATAAACAATGCATCGCTTTTTGCTTATAATTGCATTTCTCTCTTATATATATGTTCATTTATGACATGTTGCATCCGTACACTCTGGTACGGCTAAACACACCAGGGGCTTAAGTTCCCCACATTATGGTGTGATAAGTCCGAACACTTTCACAAGTGCGGCACCCCGAACTTATAGCATTATATGCATCGGCTCCGAATCATGTCTTGGGTCAATAGTTGGGTTTGCCCGGCTCCCATGTTTTGGTACCTTACGTTCCGTTATATCGGCTAAGGTAGCACTGGGAGAACCACTGCGATTGCGCCCCGGTTGAGCTGGGCGAGCGCCTCAGTGGAGAAACCTAAAACTGACCGTCATGATAAGGCGAGAGCTGGTCGCTGTTCGAGAGGTCTTTTCGAGTCCCTAAAGACTTATGCCGCTTAGAGCGAGGAACCGGCTTTGTCCGGCCCAGGCGTGGATAGCGCCCCAAACTCGGTCTTCCGAACACTAGGGGCTTCGCCGAAATTTAAAATTATAGAATTCTATGGCTAAGTGAGAGTGTTCAAGCATTATAAGTCTGGTTGCCTCGTTCGTTGTGTTTAGCGCCTCCCTAGATGGACCCAAAAATGGGAACAAGAGCGCTCAAGTTTGTCCCGAACACCCCAGCACTTGTGGCATGGGGGCTGAAGCCGACGACTTGCCATCTCTCAGATTTGATAAACGGCCGCACAGAAGGTAATATTTTAAATTAACAAGCGTTGCTTAGCGCATATGAACAAAGTTTTCAGCGCACAGGGTAACACATTACGAGTCTACTCAAATATTACATCTTGGGAGCACTCACCCGCAATCATGCGGGCACCCTTCAGGACACTCTTATAATACATTTCGGGCGTGCGATACTCCTTGCCCGCCGGCGACGCGTCCGTCAGAAGCTTCTCAGCGTCCATCCTGCCCCAGTGCACTTTTGCACGGGCAAGGGCCCGACGGACACCTTCAATGCAGGCGGAGTGCTTGACGACTTCAACCCAGGGACACGCATCCACCAGCCGCCGCACCAGGCCGAAGTAGCTCCCAGGCATGGCCTCCTTGGGCCACAGCCAAACTATGAGGCCCTTCATGGCCTGTTCGGCCACCTTGTGGAGCTCGACCAGCTGCTTCAGCTGGTCGCTAAGGGTCACCGGATGTCCGGCCTCAGCATACTGAGACCAGAAGACCTTCTCCGTCGAGCTCCCCTCCTCGGCCCGATAGAATGCGGCAGCATCGGACACGCTGCGGGGCAGATCTGCGAATGCTCCTGGAGAGCTCCGAATGCGGGTAAGTAATAGGTAATTCACATTTACATGCTTACTTTGCATGAAAAATGCCTTACCCGCCGCTATCTTCTTAAACACCTCGATTTCCTAGAGGGCCTTGTGGGCTTCGGCCTTAGCGGCTTTGGCACTCTCAAGAGCCGATGCAAACTTGGACTCTCGAGTCTTTGAGTCGCGCTCCAAGCTCTCATGTTTTTCCACGAGAGCTTGGAGCTCTTGCTGCACCTCCGCCACCCGCGCCTCCTGCTTCTCTTGCTCGTCTTGTTCTGCGGCCGCATTGCGTTCCGCCGCGGACACCGCCTCCTTCAGGGTCGCCACCTCGTTCGTGGCCCCTAGAGTACCCACGTTATCCTTGTTATTTCTCTTGCAACCAAAATCCTTTTCTGTAAGGTACAATTTAATACGGTGTTACTCACCTTCCTTGTCCTCGAGCTTCTTCTTGGCACGGCCGAGCTCGTTCTCGGACCGCTCGAGGTTCTGCTTCAAAGCATCGACCTCCGCAGTCAGTGCGGCAGAGGTCAGCAGCGCAGCCTACAATCCCATATTGACATATTTTTTAGAACTCCTGCGTATATCTTTTTTAGATCCTCAGTCCGGCTTTTCTTTCCGAACACCGAACCGAGCATCAGCGGCTACTGTCTATGCGGTATTATATTACATATCTTAAAATTCTTACCTCAAAGCCTGTTAGAAGGCTGCTGCAGGCTTCGGTCAGCCCGCTCTTGGCGAGCTGAACCTTCTGAATCACCGCACTCATGAAAGTGCGGTGTTCTTCTTTGATGGAAGCGCCGTTGAGCGCCTCCAGCAGGTTATCCAGCGCCTCCGGTTGGACGGAGGCCGCCGGTGTCACAATCTTGCCCTTCTTACGAAGGGGCCACCTGACGGACTCCGGAACCACTGCAGGTTCCGGTGCAGTCCGGTGCAAAGTCCGGGAGGTTGCCTGCGGCACCTCCGGAGCCTCCCCCTCCTGGTGGGTCCCCTCCTGGGATCCCACCTCGGCGTCGTCAGCGTCACGAGGGGTGGAGGCGGTCGGAAGGGAATCCATATCCGACGTGCCCAAGGACCAGCTCGACGAAGCGGGAAGATCATCCTTGGCCAGACTACAGGTTGTATGCGGCATTAGAAAGACACCGCATGGCGAAAAGAAAAAATATAAATCATCCAGGAATTCGGATACTTACGATCTTGCCAGGGGCTTGGCCCTTGAGGGCCACTCCTCGTCGCCGTTGTTGGCGTTAGCGGAGCAGTCCGGAGGAAGGGTCCTTCCCTTCTTGGACCCTTCGGTCTCCCTCGTTGGGGAGGCCTTCCTCGTCTTCTCTCCCCCCGCTGGGGGAGAGGCCACTTTCTCCTCCTCCTTGGGGGAGGAGTCCGCCTCAGAGTCATCGGACGATGAGTCCGATACCACCTGGCGTCGGGAACTCCTTCGGGTTCCCGTGGCCTTCTTCTTGGCCTTCTTCTCCGGCACTACGTAAAGTGCCGGGATCAGCAGCCCTGTCAAACGGGCGTCCGCTGGGTCTTCTGGAAGGGGAGCCGGACAGTTAACATGTCCGGACGTCTTCTGCCAGTCCTGTTAAAGGCATTGGGATTTTAGATCCTGCATAGAGTCAAACTATGAAAAACGAATGTGCCATAAAGGATAACGTAGCTTACCTCGCCAGCTGGACGCTGCGAGCTGAATCCGCGATCTTCGGTAGCGGATGCGGGAGCTTCAGCGCCCTTGAACAGCACCCTCCAGGCCTCTTTGTACGTGGTGTCGAAGAGGCCGCTCAAGGTCCGGTGCTGTGCCGGATCAAACTCCTACAAATTAAAGTCCCGTTGCTGGCAGGGGAGAATCCGGCGGACGAGCATGACCTGGATCACGTTGACAAGCTTAAGCTTCTTGTTCACCAGGGTCTGGAGACAGGACTGGAGTCCGGTCAGCTCCTCCGAACTGCCCCAAAGCAAGCCCTTCTCTTTCCAGGAGGTGAGCTGCATGGGGATTCCAGATCTGAATTCAGGGGTCGCTGCCCATTTAGGGTCACGCGGCTCGGTGATGTAGAACCACCCCGATTGCCCCCCTTTGATGGACTCCACGAAGGCACCCTCGAGCCAAGTGACATTGGGCATTTTGCCCACCATGGTGCCTCCGCACTCCGCTTGGCTGCCCTTCACAACCTTCGGCTTGACATTGAAGGTCTTTAGCCACAAGCCGAAGTGGGGCTGGATGCAGAGGAAGGCCTCGCACACGACGATAAACGCCGAGATATTGAGGATGAAATTTTGAGCCAGATCGTGGAAGTCCAGGCCGTAGTAGTACATGAGCCCCCGAACGAAGGGGTGGAGTGGGAAGCCTAGTCCGCGGAGGAAGTGGGGAAGGAATACGACCCTATCATGGGGCCTGGGGGTGGGGATGAGCTGCCCCTTGTCGGGCAGCCGGTGCGCGATGTCGCTGGACAGGTATCCGGCGCTGCGTAGCTTCTCGATGTGCCCCTCCGTAACGGAGGAGGCCATCCACTTGCCTCCCGCTCCGGACATGGCTGGAGAAGGTTGAGGTGAGATGTGCGGACTTGGGCGCTAGAGCTTGAGTGCGCGGAGATGGATACGCAAAGGAGGAAGAAGGCGTAGGTAAAAGAGGTGGATCCTTATCCCCTTATATATGGGCGGACGAAAACTATGCGTCCCCACCGGCCTGGTAAAACTCGCTTATCTCCCAAGCGCCACAATCAATGGCGTGGTTGGGTTACCCACGTCCGTATTGATGGGAATCCCGGAATAAGGGGAACACGATCTCTGCTTCGACAAGACGTGCCAAGGAAACCGCTTCGTTAAACGCGCTGAGGTGGTATAATAAAAATGATTCAAGTAAAGGCTTGGTAGTGGTGTGACGTCATGCCACAAAATACGTCAGCAGATTGAACTTGTGTACATGTTATTCTCTCTACGGTGGTATGTGGAATTTATTTTACAGAGCCGGACACTATCCTGGCGTTCACAATCTTCTATGAATTATTAGGAGGAGGAACCCGCCTTGCAATGCCAAAGACAATATGCGCGCCGGACTCGTCGTCATTGAAGCCTGGTTCAGGGGCTACTGAGGGAGTCCTGGACTAGGGGGTGTCCGGATAGCCGAACTATCATCATCGGCCGGACTCCAAGACTATGAAGATACAAGATTGAAGACTTCATCCCGTGTCTGGATGGGACTTTCCTTGGCGTGGAAGGCAAGCTTGGCAATACGGATATGTAGATCTCCTACCATTGTAACCGACTCTGTGTAACCCTAGCCCTCCCCGGTGTCTATATAAACCGGAGGGTTTTAGTCCATAGGACGACAACAATTACAACAATCATACCATAGGCTAGCTTCTAGGGTTTAGCCTCCTTGATCTCGTGGTAGATCCACTCTTGTACTACCCATATCATCAATATCAATCAAGCAGGAGTAGGGTTTTACCTCCATCGAGAGGGCCCGAACCTGGGTAAAAACATTGTGTCCCTTGTCTCCTGTTACCATCCGCCTAGACGCACAGTTCGGGACCCCCTACCCGAGATCCGCCGGTTTTGACACCGACAGTCACCAAGAGCCACCTCTTCGGTGCACAAAGAGCTTTGCATCAAGAACAACAAGCAATGAGCGACCGCATCAACAATCTTGCCACCAACTTGCGACTCTCCGAGCAACGTGCAAGAGACTACTTCGACAACAAGCTCGACGCTCACAAATAAGGGAACGATGCAAGAATGGACGAGATCCGTGCCTTGTTGGTGAACCTCCATTCTACCACTTCATCCTACACAAGACAGAGCCACTCGAGTCGACACTCCGATGACACCTTCTCTGGCTCAAGTACACCAACAACGAACACTCTACGTCGAGCCGCGCGCCAAGACTATCAAGCAACTCGCAATCCTCTACACGGCAATCATCCACAAGAGCAATTCGATGAGAAACCACATCATCATCGACAACACCAAGCTCATCTTACACAAGTCAAGAACGACAACGTCAATGTCACCAAGAGGAAGAGCGAGCGCAACAATATCAAGACGAACAAGACACCAAGGCTCAACGTCTTCAACAACAACAACGTGAAGCACAAGCTCTTGAGGCGCAACGTGCCCTTCAAGAATCAAGTCGAGCTATTGCCAACCGCAACCGAGATAGGCGCAATCAAGAGGAAGCACTTCGCGAAGAAATTCAAGAGCGAAACTATCAAGCAAAAGTGCACCGTCAAGTTCCTCAAGCTCCTCCACAAGCTCGACAAGCCCCTCCACAACATCAAGTTCATCAAGAGCATGATGACTACAGGAATCCTCCACGTCAAGAGCAATATGAGGTTGACAATCCTCCACGTCAAGGGCGTCATCATCACCCTCGACCCCAACACAATGAAGAGCAACACTGCGGCAAGCTCAAGTTCACCATGCCCAAGTTCAACAGAAGCAATGATCCCGAAGAGTACCTTTCATGGGCATTGAAGGTCGACAAGATCTTTCGTTTGCACAACTATGAGGAAGAGAAGAAGATCGCTATGGCATCCCTTGAGTTCCAAGACTATGTGCTCATATGGTGGTAACAAGTCCTTAACGCCGAAAACCAAGAGGTGAACCACCAATCACCACATGGGAGGAAATGAAAGACGTCATGTGTGCACGCTTTGTGCCAACCTACTAAAACCGCGATATCTTCAAGAAACTCCAACTCCTCAAACAAGGAACAAAGAACATTGAAGAATACTACAAGGAAATGGAGATTGCCATGATAAGAGCCAATGTCACGGAAGATGATGAGCAAACTATGGCCCGTTTCTTGAATTGCCTCGATCATCCCATGAAGAAGATTGCCGACTTCCAACCCTAATCCAACCTCATCGAGCTAGTGCATCAAGCTACCAAAGTGGAACGTCAAGTGCAAGATGACTTCAAGTACGCCAAGTACTCGTCCAAGAGCTACGGCTCCTCCAACACCCAAGCTTCAACTACTCCAACAACTTCTACCTCAACCAAACCACCTACAAGCAACGAAGACAAGCCTAGTTACAAGAAAACTTCGACAACCTCAAGTCGTCCTCCTATTACAAGCAACTTCAAGGCGCACACTTCATCATCTACTCCAACTAATGAGACCGTCAAGACAAGTTCCATCAAGTGTTTCACATACGGCGACCGAGGCCACAAGACCTTTGAGTGTACCAACAAGCGCACCATGATCCTCAACGACGACGGAACCTATGACTCCATGAATGAAGAGGAGATAGAAGCCCTTGAGCAAGTGGCCATGCACCGGCGCGTGAACAAAGATGAAGATGATCAAGTCTTTTGTGATGAGGATTCGAGCCCCTCTCTCATTGTCTCCAAAGTCTTGACTCTTCAACGTCAACAAGACGAAGACCAAAGATGCCACATCTTCCACACAAAGGTCGGCATCAATACGGTCCGTCAAGGTCATCATTGATGGAGGGAGCTGTCACAACTTGGCAAGTGAAGAACTATGCTCCAAGCTACAATTGGTCAAGATGAAGCACCCGCGCCCGTACAAGGTTCACCGGCTAAGCGATTCTGGGACTATCCAAGTTGAGCATAGGGTCAAAGTCTCCTTCAAAATCGGAGCATTGAAGACACTTTGGAGTGTGATGTCGTCCCAATGTCTGTTTGCCACCTCCTTCTTGGTCAACCATGGCAATTTGACCGCGGTGTCGTCCACAACGGGCGTACCAATTACTATAGCTTCAAGATGAAAGGAAAGGAGTACGTGATACGACCTATGTCTCCAAGTCAAGTGATCACCGACAAGCAAGCCACCCATCATGGAGAAAAGAGTGAGAGAGTGACCCACCCAAAAGAGAGTGAGCGCCACAAGCCAAAATCGAGTGCCTCCACAATGAACGACAAGAAAAACTTAGTCCTATTTTCCACCAAAAGTGAGATGAGAGAAGTGTGTGAGAACCCATCAAGTTTTATGCACTATGTCCTTGTGTGCAAGGACGAGGCACCAAAAACTAAGACCTCTCACGATCTACCTTTAGTGTTGTCTTCTCTTTTGCAGGAATTCGAAGATGTTCTCCCCGATGAGCTACCTCCAGGTCTACGCCCACTACGATGCATTGAGCACTGAATCGACCTCATGCCCGGAGCACCTCTACCTAACAAGGCTCCCTACCGCGTCAACCCCGAGGAAACTAAGGAGATCCAACGGCAAGTACAACAACTCATCGACAACGGTCAAGTATGTGAAAGCTTGAGCCCGTGTGCCGTTCCGGTCATTCTTGTTCCAAAGAAAGACGGTACTTATCGCATGGTTTCCGATTGCCATCCCATCAATGCTATCACCGTTAGATATCATTACCCTATTCCACGCTTAGATGATATGCTTGATGAGCTTAGCGGAGCCACCATTTTCTCTAAGACTGATCTTAAGAGTGGCTACTATCAAACACGCATCCAAGAAGGTGATGAATGGAAAACCGCATTTAAGACCAAATTTGGCTTATATGAATGGCTAGTTATGCCAATGGGTTTATCCGAAGCACCCGGTACTTTCATGTGAGTCATGCACTTTGTTCTTCGTACCTATATTGGTGTATTTGTTGTGGTCTATTTCGATGATATTTTTGTCTTTAGCAAATCCCTCAAAGATCATGTCATCCATCTTAAAACCGTGTTGCAAACCCTTAGTGATAGAGGCGAGGGTGACCCGATCTTTCGATGAGATGATAACTATCGATTTGGTGGAGACGACTTTGACGATCCGACTACAAACGTGCACGACGTTGCGCCTTAGAAATCGCTAAACCAATCTCCTGAGGTTACTGACGATGCCGGAAGCACAGTCAGCCTGACCACGAAGGTCTATTCCTGCAAGCAATCAAAGAACGAGCAAGAATATGATAAAGCAATCTGAATATTGCAAATACATATGAGGTATTGATAATGGTGGGGATCCGTAAGCGGTCTTGGTCTGGTCGTTGGACACAAACGAAGTACACGAAGTTGCAATGGCTAACTTTTAACTAAACAAATCCCAAGGAAAAGCTACTAGATGGATCTACTTATATAGGAGCAAGGGGTGGCGGCCAAGGAGGTGGGAGGACGTCCCAAGGCAGCCTAAAACTAAATCTAGGTCATACAAGGCCAATGGGCCCAAGTGGAGGTGATGTAACACCTTTGGACTTGTAGTTTGACTCGGATTCTGCTGCAGCATCAGATTGTTTCGTTCACAACGCAATGCTCCGGACGAATTTGAAGGTGATTCCACTTGGGTTGGAAAGTGCACGAAATCTAGTTTCCAACAAAAAAAAGAATCACCCAATTCGGAGTCTGTATGAAAAACTTGTGTGCGTTTTGAGTCAGGTATGTCTGTGCAGTCCGAATCTGAATCCAGAACGTGAAAGACTTGGACTCTATCTTCTCTTGGGCCAAAAGTGACGTGAGAGAACTTTTTGGACAGCAAATAAACATCTCTTTCTTCCTTATCTTCATATGTGGATTGTACAAATGTCCCATACACCTGCAATTAGACAAAACACAAAAGTGTGTGAAGTATTTTTGTTCTGGATAACACAAATAGATTATTGAATAGTTTGCACTAGAAATCACCTGACAAATATGCATATATGCAATATTTTTGGTCATATCCAAGGTAGTCATGTCCTCATCATCCTCCCCTTCTTGAAAATAAAGCCGTCCTCGGCGTTGCTTAATCTGAAATGTGGCTAACAAAAGAGACAAGGTGTACATGTCGTATATGTATATGTCATCCATTTTTACTTCCCTTGATTTTTGCATATATGACACATGAATAGATGAGTAACTTGCATAGTTCATAAAATCTAAAGCCAAAAAATTAGCACAAGAAGTAGAAGGCATGAAAATATTGCAACTCAGTTTGCACATATAAGTGAAGCTCTTATTCATTTCAAAAGATTGACAATGTTCATCATTAAACCATCCCAACATTGGTGAATAAACCTTACTTGCATCAAATTTACATGCTACAACATGCTTAAATAAGCAAACATGCAATAAGTCATTCAACACAGAATCATCACCAAGATTAGAGGTCATATCAAAATGATTAAACATTGGTTCTTTTGCATCAATAGTTAATTCAATGAGTGCACTCAAAATTGTTGGTATTTCAGTTGTTTGATCACATGGCAAAGTCAAATTATCAACGTAGTCCTCTAAAATAGGTGGTGTGATCAAAGTAGTGGGTAGCTCATCAGATGGTGCATTCAAATTGACAACGCATTCATCATTCTCATGTAGAGATGGAAGATCAGTACCTTTGTCATTACCTCTTATGATCAACTCAGATGATGTAGCCACTCTCAGGGGCGATGTGTCACATGGTGGAGGTGATGTAGTCCTGACAACAATGGATGTGGTTGTCATAGTATGCCTAGTAGTTGAAGGAACAATCATATCAACTCTTGGAATGTGCACCGTGCGCTTGTTCTCCTCGTGGCCAACACGTCGTTTTATTTCCTGTTCAGCTTTGCAAGCAAGATGAAACAAATGGTCCATAGGATAACACTCTTCATGAATTAGTATCTCTTGAATATCACGGTTTAATCCTCCCCAAAATCTATCCATAAAATCATCTTCACTTTCTTCTAAAGAGGAATGCAACAAGGTAGTTTGTAAATCATCATAATATTTTGTTACAGTTTCACTACCTTGTTTTAAGTGTTGCAACTTCTTAATCATGTCACGAGTATAATAAGCAGGGACGAAAGTATGTCGCATGGCAAGTTTCAAATCATCCCAAGTAGTAGGTATATATTCAGGGTGTAACCGACAATATTCACTCCACCAAACCAAAGCATAACCAGTGAAAGAACCAACCGCAACCTTAACCTTTTTATGTTCATCGAAATTATGGGAAGCAAATATATTTTTTATGTCGAACTCCCATTCAATATATAAAGCAGGTTTAAAACGGCCATTAAATGGTGGTATAGATACATTAACCTGATCATGTGCATTTGGATGTTTGTGCACCTCTCGTGACGGTTGTGGTATTTGCAAAGGTGGTGGCACATCTCCCGCGATCGACAAAGCCCATGAATTGACTCTGGATCCTGTCATGATTAGTAGAACAAGAAACAAAACCCAAAAATAATGTTCCTATAACTACTAGGATGTGGTGGTAAAACGCTCACAGTAAAGCAAATATCAATGTCTTACAAGTTCTTACCATGCAGCAGCGGTGATCGGCAACCAGCGGTGTCAAGTAACTCCGAATATTGAGTAAAGCGATTGCCAGGGGAGCGTACATATACACGGTGTAGAAATATGTGGAGCTGGGTTGGCTATATATGGTAGCAAAAGATTAGCAATAATCAATTCAAAGATGCAATGTTGAATAAACGCTCAACGACGGTACTGTGCTGGTCCTAGGCTAGACCGGACTAGAGACGCGAGCCTAGAACACTAATAAGGTCACGGCGTAGCACAACTAGCATCAATGAAGGATACTAAGTAGCTCTTGACAGCAAGATATAAGTGAAGATCACAACGGCAGTGAAGATAATGATGAAAAACAACTGCCAAGCAGGATATACAACAACTCTCTCTCCAACTTTCCTCTTGAAAAGTTTGAGACAATTTTCTGATAAATTCTTTCAAAGAATGCTACTAACTCAAGCTTTCCAATGCAAAAAGAATCACTCAATTCCGAGTTGATATGAGGAGTCAAAGAATTCTAAAACTGGCTTGAAAAATTGGAACAAGCTGTGTTCATGAACTTCGGAGGGCAAAAAGACCTATTTAGAAGCCGATTTTGAGGTGTCAAATATTGAACTAGCTTCTGCAACTATTTAGATGCGTCTCGTCGCTATCTTCAATTTGAGTACTCACGGAGCCAAAACGGACTTCGTATGAGGAAGATACACCTGTTTTACTGAACAGTGCACAAAACAGATTCCAATCCGAATTCAGGTACGAGATTGATTCTAGATAGATCCAATTTTTTTCTTCTCTCTTTTTTTTCTTTTTTTTTCTATCTTTTTTTTTCTTTTTTTTCTTTTTTTTCCGAAACCTACTCCGGCAAGGAAACACGAATCGGAATCTAGATGGATCTCAAAAACAAACCTAATATGCAAGGAACTCGGATTGGTGGTGGATATATGGTGGTGGTATATGGCAGCGGTGGTGGTAGCGGTGGTAGTATATGGATATGGATCGGTGGTGGTATATGGACACGGATTGGTGGTGGTATATGGATACGGATTCGGAGTGGTGGCGGATAAGCGGTGGTGGTAGATGGCAGGGGCGATGATGATGGTGCGGCGGCGGCGTGACAACTTATGACCAGAACTCGAAACTCTAAAAGACTAGACTCTAAGACCAGCAACTAGACACGACGATGCAACCGCAAATTCAACAAAGCAAAACCCTAAAAAGATTATGCAAAGGCTCAGATTGGTTCGGATATGATGAACTAACCCTAATTTTTTTTGTGGCTTTTTCGTGGACTGTAGGTATGAAGAACAGACTCGATCTAAACTACGAAAAACTGTAAAATCTCACCGAGCAACCTGGAAATCTGATACCACTTGATAGAGGCGAGGGTGACCCGATCTTTCGATGAGATGATAACTATCGATTTGGTGGAGACGACTTTGACGATCCGACTACAAACGTGCACGACGTTGCGCCTTAGCAATCGCTAAACCAATCTCCTGAGGTTACTGACGATGCCGGAAGCACAGTCAGCCTGACCACGAAGGTCTATTCCTGCAAGCAATCAAAGAACGAGCAAGAATATGATAAATCAATCTGAATATTGCAAATATATATGAGGTATTGATAATGGTGGGGATCCGTAAGCGGTCTTGGTCTGGTCGTTGGACACAAACGAAGTACACGAAGTTGCAATGGCTAACTTTTAACTAAACAAATCCCAAGGAAAAGCTACTAGATGGATCTACTTATATAGGAGCAAGGGGTGGCGGCCAAGGAGGTGGGAGGACGTCCCAAGGCAGCCTAAAACTAAATCTAGGTCGTACAAGGCCAATGGGCCCAAGTGGAGGTGATGTAACACCTTTGGACTTGTAGTTTGACTCGGATTCTGCTGCAGCATCAGATTGTTTCGTTCACAACTCAACGCTCCGGACGAATTTGAAGGTGATTCCACTTGGGTTGGAAAGTGCACGAAATCTAGTTTCCAACAAAAAAAGAATCACCCAATTCGGAGTCTGTATGAAAAACTTGTGTGCGTTTTGAGTCAGGTATGTCTGTGCAGTCCGAATCTGAATCCAGAACGTGAGAGACTTGGACTCTATCTTCTCTTGGGCCAAAAGTGACGTGAGAGAACTTTTTGGACAGCAAATAAACATCTCTTTCTTCCTTATCTTCATATGTGGATTGTACAAATGTCCCATACACCTGCAATTAGACAAAACACAAAAGTGTGTGAAGTATTTTTGTTCTGGATAACACAAATAGATTATTGAATAGTTTGCACTAGAAATCACCTGACAAATATGCATATATGCAATATTTTTGGTCATATCCAAGGTAGTCATGTCCTCATCACTTAGGAATGAGCGACTTTATGCTAATATGATGTGGAGCATCCTACCGTCATCACCATGTCAAGAGTCCGTTTGGCAAGTGACACGTGTGACATCTACTTCTCATACATAAAGGTGAATCTTCTCCTTTACACGTGTTCACTTGACCCCTTCGAGGATGGTATACTACTTGACACTCCACCCGTGTGCATGCATAGGTATCACCGGAGCTTCACGGACGACGAGGAGGAGTGCAGGTGCCAAGGAACACCTACACCATCCGCGAGGGAAGCATGGAAGAGAAGATGGAAGAAACGGAGCTGCTATGATCTACGGCCACCGGACGATCGGACAACGCCGGACGTCCGATGCCTGGAGCTCCAGCCAGCGCAAAAGTCCAACCGACGAAAGCTACAGCGGCCGAACGACCGACAAACGCCGGACATCCGACAAGTCCCAGCGAACGGACGACCGACACCGACCGGACAACCGGTGCTATGGCGACATAACAGAATTTACAGAAGTCCCAAGACTTCCGGACGTCCGGACCGTCCCGAGCTTCCGGACGTCCGACCCCCACCGGACGTCCGACGCCTGTGTGCGCAGCCACGGGCCTTTGGCCTTGTATCCCTCTCCCACTTACCCCTTCGTGGCTTAGACTATAAATAGACCACCTCCACCTCCTTTCTAGGGTAAGCAAATATGATAGCTCATTCTTAGGTGAGCTTTAGGGTTGGGCGTCGTGACTCGACTGAGAACATCGAGAAACTTAGATTTTAAATTCATGTAAATCCAAAACTCGCCTGGAAATCATGAAACTTGGCATGGTGTCATGTCATGGCACTAACATGTTGTGGTAAAAAATTGGGCTGATTTGGAAGCTCATGGTTCTAAGAGGGAACGTGCCACCTTTGAGTGTGAAACGATATACGCTGCCCCCCCCCTTGAGTTTCTTAACACAGGCAACATAGAACTACATGAGTGCCCTGTTAAATTTTGGAATTATTCTGGGTTCATTTGTCATTTTTTATACATTAATTGAGTTTCTGGTCATTTAATGTGCATAAGTCAAATTTGAACTACAAGCACATGCTGTCGTGCACCAAAGTTGGTTGGCATATCACATCTATGTCCTCGGGTGAATTTCTAGGTCCCATGCAAGAAATGAGAATAAAATTCAAACATCTGGGCATCGTGGCTCGGCCGAGAACATTGAGAAACTTGGTTTTAAAACTCTTGTAAATCCAAAACATGTCTGAAAATCATGAAACTTGGCATGGTGTCATGTCATGGTACTACCATGCTGTGGTAAAAAAATTGGCCGAATAGGAACAGATTTTTGGTATAAGCTTCTTGCAAACCGAAGCTGCTCTCAAGAAGGCTTGTGGTTCTAAGAGGGAACGTGCCATCTTTGAGTGCGAAACAATATACGCTGTCCCCCTTGAGTTTATTTACAAAGGCAACATAGAACTACATGAGTGCCCTGTTAAATTTTGGAATTATTCCGGGTTCGTTTGGCCTTTTTTACACATTAATTGAGTTTTTGGTCATTTGATGTGCATAATTCAAATTTGAACTACAAGCACATGCTCCCGTGCACCAAAGTTGGTTGAAAAATCACATATGTGTCCTCGGGTGAATTTCTAGGTCCCATGCAAAAAATGGGAATAAAATCCAAACATCTGGGCATCGTGGCTCGGTCGAGAACATTGAGAAACTTGGTTTTAAATGATGAAACTTGGCATGGTGTCATGTCATGGTAGTACCATGCCGTGGTAAAAAAATTGGCCGAATAGGAACAAATTTTGGTATAAGCTTCTTGCAAATCGGAGCTTATCTCAAGAAGGCTCGTGGTTCTCAGAGGGAACGTGTCACCTTTGTGTGCATAATTCAAATTTGAAATACAAGCACATGTTCCAGTGCACCAAAGTTGGTTGAAAAATCACATGCGTGTCCTCGAGTAAATTTCTAGGTTCCATGCAAGAAATGGGAATGAAATTCAAAATTCTGGGCGCCATGGCTGAGCTGGAAACATTGAGAAACTTAGTTTTTTAATTCCTGTAAATCCAAAACACACATGAAAATAATGAAACTTGGCTTGGTGCCATGACATGGCACCAACATGCTGTGGTAATTTTGCAGTCCGATTTGCAAAGGCGCACACATTAACAATCAACAAAGTCATTTAGGAACAAGTGTTGTCACGTTACAATCGGAAACACAAGTATTATTGAAACTGTGGGCGTTCTATTTACTACCATTTACGTGTCGCCATGCGTCCCCATTTTCATTAGCTGGGAGGCGTCGTGCAGGGTAGCTATTTGAGTACCAGAGGCGTGCGATCAGACCCCTGCGCATGCTTATCGGGAGGAGAACCCTTTGACCTCCATCTGCCGGCCACCTCTCTCCCAAGGTCTCCATTAATGGTGCTCGAGCCTTTATTTAATGGCGTGGCTATGTCTCACTCGACTGAGATTTAAGAGAGAGAAAAGAAAATCTGAAAGCACGGATCTTGATGTAAGATCTGACGGACCTATATACCATCTACTGCGACTTATAGCAAGACTGATGAATATTTAAGGACAATTAATTGTCTTACAGAATTAGAAAGATAATTAAAAAAGCCATATGCGGCTACACCCGAAATACACAAGGGCAAAAGAAGAATGAAGACAAGGATCTGGCTTGCTGATCTCTACTTTCTTGATGCGTTGCTGCAGGCCGCGGGAACTAGTGTCCGCGGCGAGCGGCGATGAGCGCTTTCGTGTCCTCGAGACGCTGCTTGAGAACATCCACGGATTCCTCCACCAGCCTTTGGCGCTCGATGCGGAGCATGTCATTCTTGTCCATAAGTCTCTTGACGATGACGCCAGTCCTCTTCAACAAGGCACTGGTCTCCTCCTGCTGGTCTGCACTTCGTACGATCTTCCCCCTCAGCAGGTCGCGCTCGGCCCAGAGCCTCTCATTTCCCTCCTGATGCGGAGCATCCTTTGGTCATCCCCATGGACCTTCCATCGTCTCACCAAGCCTCAAGAGGACCCATGACTAGAGCACGTGCTAGAGCTCTCGAGACTGAGGTGACTTCTCTCCTAAATGATATCTCATATGATCCTCTCGAGACATGGCTAACTCCTAAGTCCGATATACTATGCATGATTAGGTGTCAAGAAGAACCTCCCGACGATGCACGTGAAGATGGGCAAGTTGCCAACTCCACGGATGAAGAGAACCAGCTGAAACGGGCAAGCTCACCTTCCAGGCCCCGGACATCCGGCCCAGGCCCCGGACATCTGGCCCCTGGAGCATCTCCATCAGCAACAGCCAAGCCGGCCAAGTCTACAGGGCCTGGACATCCGGCGTCTCGCCCAGACATCCGGCCCCAGCCCGAAAATCCGGCCAAAGTCCCAGAAATCCGGCACCACGCGCCAGGAACTACAGAAGCTAAAGCCTCCAGCCCGGACATCCGGTGACTTGCCCCGGACATCCGGCCCCTCCGGAAGCCCCGGACATCCGGCCCGACGCCCGGACATCCGGCTCCACCTGTCTGCGCACAGTAAAGGGCTGAAACCCATGTACCTCTTCGCCCCCCTAGACTATATATACTCCTTCCCCTTCCTCTTTCTAGCGTTAGCATTGGATTAGCTCATATTTTTGTGAGAGCCTTGCTCATCCACTTGGATACTTATCCTCGGAGTTCACGGCCTCTTCGGAGAAGATCCCCCAAGCGGATTCAAGACCCCTTTCTAGGGAAGATCATCAAGACCTCCTCACAGAGAAGAACGGTTCCTTTGTATCCTTACCTTTGTTGATTGTGGATCTTGAGATACTCTATGTGTTCGGTGATCTAGCACTTGTGTGATTGATTCCTTGTCGGTTTAGTGATTCTCTCTCGTTTTCCCCGTGTTTCCCCTTTGTGCTTCCGCGTGTTCTTCGTGTTTCCCCATAGTATCCCCTCCAAACGTGAAAGATCGGCCCCTAGGGTTCCGCCCTACATCATCTTTGTATCATGAGCCACGTTGATCACGTTTTTGGAGCCCCTACCCCGTGTTTTCTAGCTTGATTTTGTTGTTTTCGTCCTAAATCCGAAAATCCCCACCAAAAATAGCCCCAATTTTTTTTTGTGATTTGTTGGTGTGATGAAGTTTTGTTGGATTTGATCCACGGATCTGCTTTGCATCGAGTTGATCTAGCTTTTCCCCATCTCTCCCACAATTTCCATCAACAAATTCGTCTGAATTTTGCCCCAGAGTTGCAATTTTTACCGTGGAGTTCATCGTGTTCGTCCCCGATCCAGAGCCCGGACATCCGCCCCGTGTCCACCGGACATCCGGTGCCCCGGACACCCGGCAGCTGGCCCGGACATCCGGCCCCTGGGAGCAGCAACTCCATCCCCCACGCCCATTTCCCCATACCTTCGCCCAATTTTGCACTGGTGCCCACGCTTACTTCCGCATAACCCCAACATTTTCCACAAACACCACCACCGCTCACCGCTACCTCCTATGTCGATTTTGACACGTTTTGGTCTTTGTGATTTTGAGTTGTGGTTCCCATGTCCTATTGTGTTTTGGCTATATAGGTACGGTTCGGCGTCACCATCACCACCGCTCACCTCCATCGACTACTCAACATCACCAAGGACGATAACTTCGACGACATCTTTGTCATACCTTGCAATTGCATTGATACCCCCACATGGCCTTACTTTTGCGTAGCTTACCCATCGAGACTAGCCATTGAGTATTGCCGGCAACGTGACTTGTGCACATTAGTGATCATACTCCATATCATACATACCATACCATCGTGGTGCATATCTTGGGATCCACTTGTGTGTCACAAAGTTGTCATAGCATACGCAATTGCTATCTTGGTTCGTGAAGTTTTGCATGAGAAAAGAGCTCAAAAGTGAAAGAGCCACCCAAGCTTTTAAGCAAAGAGGAAAGATAAGCAAAGAGTTTAAAACCAAGAACCATAGCATCATACTACATTAAGATTGGCACATAAGATCATCTTGGACCATAGCACCGAAATACCATACATATAGCATACTTGGGATAGAGATCGTTGCATTTTTGCCTAGTAGGTTGTGCACAAGCTCCGTATCCGCCTATTGTGCAATCGTGCTGGCGTCTCTCTAGTATTGTGCAACAAGAGCATTTTCGTGGATTCCACATTTTGGCTCACTTTTGGGTTGCACAATCCCATTTATTTATTTGCGTGTGTGTTTCCGTGTACCCCTACTTGCTTGGTCTACTTGTTGCATTTGCAAATTTATGAATCTTTTCCAACATTATTGAATCTCGCTTTCAATCGCATCAAATTTTGTGACACCATCCTAACCAAGCTCCTCTATAAGCTTTTACTTGTGTAGGTGTGAGAACCGACAAGAATTGGTACCAATAGTGCTATTTCATTGTCCGCATTTGAGTGAACTTGATTCATCATCAACATCGGTCAAAGGTACATTGGTATAAGTTCTTCTCCTTCTACCACTCACATTTTGCTTGAAATGATGGATAGGCCAAGTACTTCTACCAACCCACTCTTCATCGAGTAAGACGACAACATGTCATCATACGTCACCAAGAGCCACCTCTTTGGTGCACAACGAGTGTTGCATCAAGAGCAACAAGCAATGAACGACCGCATCAACAACCTCGCCACCGACTTGCGACTCTCCGAGCAACGTACAAGAGACTACTTCGACAACAAGCTCGACGCGCACAAGCAAGAGAACGATGCAAGAATGGACGAGATCCGCGCCTTGTTGGTGAACCGACCTCCTTCTACATTGTCATACTCAAGACGGAGCCACTCAAGTCGACACTCCGATGACTCCTTCTCCGGCTCAAGTACACCGTCATCGAACACTCTTCGACGAGCCGCGTGCAAGACCGTCATGCAACTCGCAACCCGCTACACGTCAAGCATTCACAAGAGCAAGTCGATGACGAAGTCCCTCGTCCTCAATCAAACCAAGTCGCGTTTGCTCAAGCTCAAGAACGACAACATCTTCGTCGCCAAGAAGAAGAAGAACGAGCGCGTCTACACCAAGAGCAACAAGACGCTGAGGCTCAACGTCTTCAACAACAACAATGAGAAGCACAAGCTCTTGAGGCGGAACGTGCCCTTCAAGAATCAAGTCGATCCATCGCCAACCGCAATCGCGAACGGCGCAATCAAGAGGAAGCTCTTCGAGAAGAAATCCAAGAGAGGAACCACCATCCGCGTGTGCAACGTCAAGCTCCACAAGCTCCTTCACAAGCTCGTCAAGCTCCACCTCAACCCCAAGGTCAACAAGAGCAAGTTGATCATGGACTTCCTCCACGCCAAGAGCAACATGAGGATGATTACCCTCCACATCAAGGGCGTCATCATCACCATCGCCAACAACACAATGAAGAGCAACGCTATGGCAAGCTCAAATTCACAATGCCCAAGTTCAATGGAAGCAATGATCCGGAAGAGTACCTCTCATGGGCATTGAAGGACGACAAAATCTTTCGTTTGCACAACTATGAGGAAGAGAAGAAGATCGCTATGGCATCACTAGAGTTCCAAGACTATGTGCTCATATGGAGGGAACAAGTCCTTGAGCGCCGACAAGCAAGAGGTGAACCTCCAATCACCACTTGGGCTCAAATGAAGGATGCCATGCGAGCATGTTTTGTGCCCACATACTACAACCGCGATCTCTTCAAGAAGCTACAACTCCTCAAGCAAGGAACAAAGAGTGTTGAAGAATACTACAAGGAAATGGAGATTGTCATGATTCGAGCCAATGTCATGGAGGATGATGAGCAAACTATGGCATGATTCTTGAATGGACTCAATCATCCCATCAAGAAGATCGCCGACTTCCAACCCTACTCCAACCTCATTGAGCTCATGCATCAAGCTACAAAGGCGGAACGTCAAGTGCAAGATGACTTCAAATACGCCAAGTACTCATCCAAGACCTATGGCTTCTCCAATAACCAAGCTTCAACAACTACTCCAACTTCGACATCAACCAAGCCTTCTCCAAGCAACGACGACAAGTCAAGTTACAAGAAAATTTCGACAAGTTCAAGTCGTCTTCCTCCTACTACAAGCAACTTCAAGCCGCACGCTTCGTCATCTACTCCAACCGATGAGACCATCAAGACAAGCTCCTTCAAGTGTTTCACTTGCGGCAGCCGAGGCCACAAGTCCTATGAATGCACAAACAAGCGCACCATGATCCTCAACAACGATGGCACCTACGACTCAATGAGTGAAGATGAAATGGAAGCTCTTGAGCAAGTGGCCCTGCACCGGCGTGTGAATGAGGATGAAGATGATCAAGTCTTTTGTGATGAAGATACGAGCCCCGCTCTCATTGTCTCCAAGGTCTTGACTCATCAAATCAACAAGAATAAGACCAACGATGCCACATCTTCCACACAAAGGCCGGCATCAATGGACGATCCGTCAAGGTCATCATCGATGGAGGTAGTTGCCACAACTTGGCAAGTGAAGAACTATGCTCCAAGCTTCAATTGGTCAAGAAGAAGCACCCGCACCCCTACAAGGTTCAATGGCTAAGTGACTCTGGCACTATACGAGTTGAGCATACGGTCCAAGTATCCTTCAAAATTGGTGCATATGAGGACACTTTGGAGTGTGATGTGGTCCCAATGACCGTTTGCCACCTCCTTCTTGGTCGACCATGGCAATTCGACCGTGGTGTCTTCCACAACGGGCGTACCAACCACTATAGCTTCAAGATGAAAGGGAAGGAATATGTGCTACAACCGATGTCTCCTAGTCAAGTGATAGCCGACAAGCAAGCCAACCACCATAGAGAGAAGAGTCAAAAAGATATCCACCAAAAAGTGAGTGAGAGCCACAAGCCAAACTTGAGCGCCTCTTCGCCTAGAGAGAAAAACCTCATACTATTTGCCACAAAAAGTGAGATGACAGAAGTGTGTGAGAACCCATCGAGTGTGATGCACTTCGTCCTTGTGTGCAAGGATGGAGAACCAAAAACTAACACCATTCACGAGCTACCTTTGGTGTTTCAATCTCTTTTGCAGGAATTTCAAGATGTTTTCCCCGATGAGCTACCTCCGGGTCTACCTCCTCTACGAGGCATTGAGCATCGAATCGACCTCATCCCCGGAGCACCACTTCCAAACAAAGCTCCATATCATGTCAATCCCGAAGAAACCAAGGAGATTCAACGGCAAGTACAACAACTAATCGACAACGGTCATGTACGTGAAAGCTTAATCCCTTGTGCCGTTCCAGTTATACTTGTGCCTAAGACCGATGGAAGTTTCCGTTTGTGTTTCGATTGTAGACCTATAAATGCTATTACCGTTCGCTATAGGCATCCCATTCCTCTCTTAGATGATATGCTTGATGAACTTAGTGGAGCCAACTTTTTCTCAAAAATTGATCTTAAAAGTGGCTATTACCAAATACGCATTCAAGAGGGTGATGAATGGAAGACTGCTGTCAAAACCAAATTTGGCCTATATGAGTGGTTAGTTATGCCTATGGGTTTATCGGAGGCTCCCAGTACTTTCGTGCGTCTCATGCATTATGTGCTTCGCCCTTATATTGGAGTCTTTGTTGTGGTTTACTTCGATGATGTTCTTGTGTTTAGCAAAACCATGAAAGAACATCTTAATCATGTTAGGGCTGTTTTGCAAACCCTTCGCAAGGAAAGCCTTTATGCAAACATGAAAAAGTGCACATTTGGTGTTAACAAAGTGGTTTTCTAGGGTTTTGTTGTATCTTCCAAGGGTGTCCATGTTGATGAAACTAAAATTGAAGCAATTAAAACTTGGCCCCAATCCACCAATTTGCAACAAGTGCGTTGTTTTCTTGGTCTTGCAGGTTTTTATCGTCGCTTTGTGAAAGATTTTAGCACAATTGCCGCTCCTTTGCATGCCTTGAGTAAGAAAAATGCTCCTTTTGTTTGGGGATCTTTGCAATCCACCGCTTTTGATGAGCTCAAGTCTTTGCTTCCTAATGCTCCGATTCTTGCTTTGCCCAACTTTGACAAAAATTTTGAGGTTCATAGTGATGCAAGTGGTACCGGAATTGGCGGAGTTTTGATGCAAGAAAAACGAGCCATTGCATATTTTAGTGAAAAACTCTCCGGTGCTCAACTTAACCATCCCACCTATGACAAAGAATTGTATGCTTTAGTGCGTGTACTACATGTTTGGGAACATTATGTTAGACCTCATGAGTTTGTCATTCATACCGATCATGAAACACTTAAGTACTTAAAAGGTCAAACAAAGTTAAACAAGCGTCATGCCAAATGGAGTGAATTTATTGAATCTTTTCCCTATGTGATCAAGTACATTAAGGGTAAAGAAAATGTAGTTGCCGATGCTCTTTCCCGCATATGCACGCTAGTCACTAAACTTGAGTTGAATGTTATAGGCTTTGAGAACATAAAAGACTTGTATGCTAATGATCCATCGTTTGCTATTCCTTATGCTAAGTGTTTGACGCATACTTCTTGGGAACAATATTACATCAAGGATGGTTATCTTATGAGAGCTAACAAACTATGCATTCCCGAGTCTTCTCTTCATTTCCTCCTTTTGCAAGAGGCTCATGGAGGTGGACTCATGGGACACTTTGGATGCGACAAGACTTTCGCCACGCTCTCCAAGAACTACTTTTGGCCCAAGATGTTCCGTGACGTCTCACGCTTCAACACCCGATGCTCTACATGTCACAAAGCTAAGTCTAAAGCTCAATCCCATGGTCTTTACATGCCCCTTCCTATTCCTTATCAACCTTGGGAAGACATTAGCATGGATTTTGTACTTGGTTTGCCTAGAACTAAAAATGGCAAAGATTCCGTGTTTGTTGTTGTGGACCGATTTTCTAAGATGGCACATTTCATCCCTTGCAACAAGATAGACGATGCTTCACATGTTGCAAATCTCTTTTGTAGGGAAATCTTGCGTCTCCATGGAGTACCAAAGACAATCGTCTCCGACCGCGACGTCAAGTTCTTGAGTTACTTTTGGAAGACCCTATGCGCCAAGCTCGGAATCAAGCTCTTGTTCTCATCCGCATACCACCCTCAAACCGACGGCCAAACGGAGGTGACGAACCGTACACTCTCCACTCTACTTCGCGTGTTGATCAAGAAGAACATCAAGGAGTGGGAGGAGTGTCTACCCATCGCCGTGTACGCCTACAACCGTGCAAGACATTCCACAACCGGCAAGTCCCCGTTCGAGGTCGTCTACGGCTTCAACCCATTGTCCCCATTGGACATTCTACCTCTTCCTCTACAAGAGAGCACCAACCTCGACGCAAGTGCCCGTGCAAGCTACATCAAGAAGATGCATGAAGATACAAGACACACCATCGAGCGCCAAGTACAACGACTCGCGACCAAGCTCAACGTCAACAAACATCCCATGATATTCAACATTAGAGACCTCGTGTGGCTACACCTTCGCAAGGACCGCTTCCCCAATGAATGCAAGTCCAAGCTTCTCCCTAGAGCCGACGGACCTTTCAAGGTGCTAGCATGCTACAACAACAATGCTTACAAGATCGATCTCCCATGCGACAAGTACAACATGAGCAACATCTTTAACGTCTCCGATCTCTCCCCGTACCATGGTGATGAGGATTTAGATCCGAGGTCGGACCTTTAACAAGGGGGGGGGAGATGATGTGGAGCATCCTTCGGTCATCCCCATGGAGCTTCCATCGCCTCACCAAGCCTCAAGAGGACCCATGACTAGAGCACGTGCTAGAGCTCTCGAGACCGAGGTGACTTCTCTCCTAAATGATATCTCATATGATCCTCTCAAGACATGGCTACTACCTAAGTCCGACATACTATGCATGATTAGGTGTCAAGAAGAACCTCCTTAGGATGCACGTGAAGATGGACAAGAAGCCAACTCCACGGATGAAGAGAACCAGCTGAAACGGGCAAGCTCACCTTCCAGGCCCCGGACATCCGGCCCCTGGAGCGTCTACACCAGCAACAGCCAACTCGGCCAAGTCTACAGGGCCCGGACATCCGGCGTCCCGCCCGGACATTCGGCCCCAGCCCGGAAATCTGACCAAAGTCCCGGAAATCCGGCGCCACGCGCCAGGAACTACAGAAGCTCAAGCCTCCAGCCCGGACATCCGGCGACTTGGCCCGGACATCCGGCCCCTCCGGAAGCCCCGGATATCCGGCCCGATGCCCGGACATCCGGCTCCGCCTATCTGCGCAAAGTAAAGGGCCGAAGCCCATGTACCTCTTCGCCCCCCTAGACTATATGTACTCCTTCCCCTTCCTCTTTCTAGGGTTAGCATTGGATTAGCTCATATTTTTGTGAGAGCCTTGCTCATCCACTTGGATACTTATCCTCAGAGTTCACGGCCTCTTCGGAGAAGATCCCCCAAGCGGATTCAAGACCCCTTTCTAGGGAAGATCATCAAGACCTCCTCACAGAGAAGAACGGTTCCTTTGTATCCTTACCGTTGTCGATTGTGGATCTTGAGATACTCTATGTGTTCGGTGATCTAGCACTTGTGTGATTGATTCCTTGTTGGTTTAGTGATTCTCTCTCGTTTTCCCCGTGTTTCCCCTTTGTGCTTCTGCGTGTTCTTCGTGTTTCCCCGTAGGATCCCCTCCAAACGTGAAAGATCGGCCCCTAGGGTTCCGCCCTACATCACCTCCCTTAGTTGCCGGATGACGCCGGTAGCCTATTCAAATGAGGCTTTCATGTCGTCCTGCAACCTCACCCAGCTGGAGATCTGATCCATCTGGCTATGGACGATCGCATGCATGCACCTGTAAGAGTCGTCGCCTGCCCGCGAGAAATTTTCCCAGGCCACCGTGGCGCAGCGGGACATCTCTGCTGCATTCGCGGCGTGGCGGGACATCTCTGCTACTTCCATGGTGCGGCCGGACCAGTCTGCTGCATCAATGGTGCGGCGGGACCTCCATGCTGCTTCAACAGCGCGACAGGATCTCTGTGCTGCTACTTCACACGCGGCGGGACATGTCGGTTGCTTTCGCAGCAAGGCGGGACATCTCTCGAGCTTCCGCTTCCATGCTCGCCTCTCCCTGGTGGCAATCTCTCGACCCAGAACTCACGCTAGCCATGGCAGACGCAAGGGAAGGATGCTAAATGACATTTGTTTTTGTGGATGAGGAGTTGAGGAGGAATGTGCAGTCATCTTGGCATACTAGTATTTATAACCGAGTACTAATACGCTCCTAAGTGGAAACCGTTTAGGTTGTGATCGGTGTCAACAGGTTTGCAATTCAATATAGCGTGATACTAATACGCTCCTAAGTGGGAAACCGTTTAGGTTGTGATCGGTGTGAACAGGTTTGCAATTCAATATAGCGTGGAGTAATTTGGAATGTGACGAGACGCAACCTCAAAATTTATTGACGGTTCTAGTTTTGAAGTGCGGCACTATTCCCGGATGGCGTTACGTGGGCACGTGTTCTCGGTCGTGGTGTAGCATATGCCTTGGTAGTTCTTTTTCTACTGCTGTGTACGTGCAATAGCTGGCACCGTCGTATACATATCTTACGGTTAATGGGGCGTTCGACGGGAACAGCCGCGTGGCGAGCTATAGGCTAGTCTTTTTTTCAGACGCATTAAACCTATCTCTCGGGACTTCTCGCACGCACCATCGTGCCACCCAGAAAAACTTGTACTCTAAGTTTAGTACTCCCTCCGTCCCGAAATACTTGTCGGAGAAATAGATGTATCTAGATGTATTTTAGTTCTAGATACATCCATTTTAATGCATTTCTACGACAAGTATTTCCGAACGGAGGGAGTACGTTATACAGGAAGAGAAGAGGTGCACGCACACACTCGTCCTCTCACACACGCGTCTATTTTTTCTCGAAAAGGAGGACGATGACCCTCGGCCTCTGCATCTGGGAGTCACACATGCATCTGTAGCTATGAATTGTAGTGTTCTCAACCATCCGATTAGCTCTATCATGGATGTACCTATATACTAAAACATGTCTAGATACATCTATATTTTGACAAATGGAAGGCATGTATTGCGGAACGGAGGGAGTGCTTGTCATCAAAATGGATAAAAAGGGACGTATCTAGAACTAAAATACGTCTACATACATCTCCTTTTATCCATTTTGATGACAAGTAGTACTTCTTACCCAAAGGAACTTTATATCCAACAGACACAAAATATCCGTTCGACTGTTGGAAATTAATGATTTGATGTCGAAGTAATTGCTGCATCGCCGCCAAAACCCACCATTTCTTAAGCTAAAGTAGACCGAGGTAATCCCTATATTAGCATATTACTAAGATAAATAGAAGGCACTGTAGAAACATTTAGGACGTGAGCTTGTCAATCTGAATGTGGAGGGACACCAGCTGTGTTCCGCACATCGAAGCCACCGCCGTTCTCGCACTTCTGGCACTGCCGCTGGTTCCCGGGGCACTCGACGTGATAGTCCACGTAGGCCAGGTGCCCTTCCTTGCACTGCAGAAATCAATCGAACAACACATCAATCAAGAAACCTGCACCTTGCTCAATCAGCCGAACGGATGAGGTGTATTCGAACCTCATACACTGGAGGCGTCAAGGGGTGGAGTCACAAGGGGCAGTGGAGCACGGTGAGGTCCATCGAGACCTTAGAGAGCTCCATCGTCGGGTCATGTCCCGTCTACATGATCTCGCCCTCCTCGTGCACAACCATCTCTTGCTTGGGCCGGGGCATTACAAACCTTTACCGTCACATATTTTATACTACTTCAAGGTGCATTAAATCAACACATGCAAGTATCAAAAGGAGAGTCACGGCATGCATGCATGCATTGTAATTAATGCATCGGTAAACGCAAATTATTGAAATATATCGAGTGTAGTGCTTTGATGTGTCGCGTCAACTCGTACATCAACAAGAAGTTTGATTATCCTCTCCCTCGCGGACTTAACTGCACCTGCCTTTGGCTGTATGACAGGTTGGCCACCCACCTGTCGGGCCCATCTGTCATACACGCAAAGGCAGGAGCGTCCCTCCCTCACCCATGAGCGTGGTGGCTGGCAAGACTAGGAGAAGCTTTCGCTACACGCTCTCCCTCCCGCACGCGGTGGACATGTAGCAGTTCAATCGGTGTTAGATGGCCAGAAGTGTACTGTAGTACTCCTCCAGTGCAGTAGTACTCCCTCATTGTTCGACTTCTCGAAGAGGCGAAGAGCCAAGCACAGCCCAGATGCTCGTGTGGCATTTTCATGTGTAGAGTAGTCTAGGATAGCGTGTATCGTGCCTGTAAGCTTAAAATCATTGGGGTTGGCTCCATGCTATGTGGCCGTCTCGAAGTTTTTTTTTTAAATCTTCTGGCCCTACCTGTCACCCTGGTGATTGTAGTTTGCACGCTCATCTGGTCAAGACAGGAATATATTTTTTAATTTGTGGTGGGTAAATGTTAGAGGTTGCAGCAAATATATTGTACATTGCGGGTCTTTCAGCCAAGTTTAGAGGCAAGCATGTGGGGCCAGTGCTGTGATGTGTCGCGTCAACTCGTACAACAAGGAGAAGCTTGATTTTACTACTACACGCCTTCTCCCTCGCCCATGCGCGCGGTTGCTCACAAACGAGGACAGGCTTTTGCTTATAGTAGTACTTCTACAACAAGCTATCCCTCCCGCTCGCGGCGGATGGACATGCAACAGTGGATTCGATACTGTAGAAGCAGTAGTAGTAACATCATTGTTCGTCTTCTCGAAGAGGCGAAGAGCCAAGCGCAACCCGAACGTGGCGAACATTGGAGCACGCATATAGCCAGGCTCTTGCATGAGACAAGATTGCTATGTGAGCCCACTATTGTACTAGTACGTACAACTACTTGCTAGTATAGCCCTGTAAACCAGAAAGGAGTATTTGCCTTTCTAGAGATTTCAACAAGTGACTAGACTACACCGAGACGGAGTACATATGGAGCAAAATGAGTGAATCTGCACCATAAACAAATACGTAGTTCTATCGTTTTCCTCTTCGAGGTGCACAATATTGAGTATACTGACTAGTCTCTTTTTGACACGCATTTACATTTTTTTGACACAGTAAAGACGCAAGCGCTCATATACACGCGCATACACTCACCCCTATGACCGCACACACGCACGGCACTATCATCTTGAAATTTACGAAGTCACCATAGGCACCTCGTCGTTGACGGGAATGTCTCCTGACACGCGATAGACGTGAGTGGCATTCGCCTCCATAGGTGCTTGAATGCCAAGGAGGGAGAGGGTAGCGGTTCCCGAGATGTTGAATGGTCAATGATGCATCCTCAATTACATGCAGAGGGAATTAATTGGAGAAGTAGAATAGAGCCAGCACGATGTGAATGCAACAGAGTTTAGACTCTCATATAAGACTAGCCACAATGGAGAGTAACATACACATATCCCTAGACTATGTTACTACCTCAATATTGGGTAGTAACATAAGTATAGTAACATGCAAAGCCTCATTTATTAGGTTATAGACTCATATTGCATTGGGACATGTGATGTTACAGTAACTAGCTAAGTTACTAGTACTACATCTCTCCTCATTAACTCATTGCCACATAAGCAAATTTGCTGAGTTGGACTCGATGTTACTACCAAAGTTACTCCCACTATGGTTAGTCTAAAGGCGCCCCACCACTCCAATCCATCTACTCCCAAGTCTCTGCACAACACTGCTCACTCCAATCAAAGACCAAGTGACCAGAAGCCACAAGCACCTATGGAGGCGATGGATGCGAGCGGCAGTCGGCTGTGCCAAATCATCCAAGGCGCCGGCCTACGACCCCGCATGGCGCAGCATTTCCAGAGGGTGCTGGCGACCACCAGCGTCGTAGCCCTCGCCGACACTAGCTTCGCCTCTCGCATGGACGACATGATGGTCAACTCCATCCGCAAGTTCACCGCCGTCAAGAAGCGCACGGACGACCTTGTCGTACTGCTCCAGCTCGCACGCCCAGGCTCCTCATTGCCTGCCACCCTCATCGGCCTCCATGGTGATGAACTCTTTCAAGCCCTGGTGGCCCTGCAGGTGCCGGAGGTCGCGACGAAGAATGTGCACCTCGAGGCCGCGCTCGCCGCGCAGCACCTTGCCATGCAAGAAACCATCGACCTGCACATCCATGTCTATGAGGAAATCGTCTACATAGGCCACTACAAGGCAAGCGAGGACAGAAAGACGTTGGCCTTCTTCCAGCAGATGGAATCTTTGGACGCCATTGTTCAGAAGCACGTCGACCTGGCCATGAAAGCCGCTGCTACTTAGGCACCGTTCGGTGAGTCGGCGCCCTGAGTCGAGGAGGTGGACGTCGTCGATGGATGCATCTCTTCTTCTTTCCTCCTGTAACCAGCACTGCATCGCCTCGTGGCCTTAATGTTTTATTAGTATAGTACTTCCTCCGTTCCCAAATATAAGTCTTTCTAAAGATTCCAGCAAGTGACTACTACATACGGAGCAAAATGAGTGAATCTACACTCTAAACTATGTCTACATACATCTGTATGTTGTATTCCATTTGAAATAGTATCTAAAAAGGCTTATATTTAGGAATGGAGAGAGTATATGGCATTTTTATTCCAGTCATAACGTTTTCACTGTGAGGTGGGGCCGCAGTTGAGCAAACCCACCCCGCCCACCGGGCGTCGGCCGAGTTTAGAATTAGAAGAGAGAAACGAGGGAGGAGAGCTAGCTATAGCATGGACGCTGTTGTCAGATGGGACTCGTGTTGATAGAATAGGAGTACTGAGCACTCGTGCCTCTTTTTTTTAGGGAAAAATTAGTCATATGTCCAGTACCACTAGTTGGGCGCGTGCGACCTATAGCTATCATCACTTTAGGTCTCCTTTTCGAACCGCAGCTACGCTTCACAGTACATATTTTTTCACGCATTTATCCTCCTATATGTACTCCTAGGCTATTTCCACGTGCTCCCATTCGCCGACATGTGGGACATAGAGCATCTGGGTCGTAGTGCATGCACGACTCGGAGCATATGCCGGGGTACTTTACATTTCAGACCTCACGAATTACATGCAAACCCCCCGCAAAACAATAAATAGAATGAATTACTATACGAAACCAGATAATTTTCATAGAAAACGGAGCACGTTCAATAATTTGGATATAACACGTTTATAAAAAATGACCGGACCTAAACCAGTCTAAGGGCCTCTTTGATTTTTCCTGCAAAAAAAGGGCCTCTTTGATTCGCAGGATACTGAAAACACAGGAATGGGGAAAGTATGATGGCGATGAACCGAGACGAGGAGAACTCTAACTCGGTTAGAGGTTAGAGTTAGATTCTAACCCTGAACTAACTCTAAACCAAAGAGGTGTATGGATGGCAGGGTTAGATTGTCAATAAATGCTCTTTCTCAATCATTTGACTACTTTGGACCCTATTTCCTACCAGATTTGGTGTGTCCGGCTCTTCTGTGGCCTCCTCCCGCTCACAATTGACATAAACGAACCATCTTTACAAATCAAGCATAGAAAACATGATAATTTTTACTTTGTCCATACAAATGAGATATCCCACTTAAACATACAAGTCGTCAATCAAGCTTCACAAAAAACACTCCATGAAACAAAGCATGAGCTAACTCATCACGGAAGTCATTCACGATAGGGAGGGAGCCCGGAGCCCCTCACCCACCGAGGGAGGAGCTCGCCGTCGTCGCTCTGGAGGAAGGCTCTGTAGAGCCCAAGCCCCGGGAAGCCCTTCGACGTCGGCCCTTGCGAGTTTAGGTCGACACCGGCATGGGTAGCAGGGCCGCTTGCCGCCGACTGGGAACTTAATTTTTGGGCCTCTAGAAATAATGCAAGCCTGAAACTAAAATACCTAGAAAGGTGAACTGAATCTTTGGGCCTCTAGAAATAATGCAAGCCTGAAACTGAAATACCTAGAAACGTGAATTGAATATTTGGGCCTCTAGAAATAATGCAAGCCTGAAACTGAAATACCTAGAAATGTGAACTGAATCTTTGGGCCTCTAGAAAGATTTATTACCTCCTCAAGCAGCATCAAACAATTTCGTGCGTGAACCACAAATCTATACCAAGTTTGATCAGGATCTACTTTTCCAAATCAGAATTAGCGCTAGAGCGAGAAAGATCAATGATATGGCTGTGAGACAGAGAAGGAACGAACAAACTCACCCCTCTCGCGACCTCCCTGGTAGATGCGCCGCCACCGTGCACGACAGAGGGAGAAAAACGACCGGTGAAGGGGGAGCAGGGCGACCTTCAAAGTCCGGAGGGAGAGGGCAGCCGGAGTAGGGCGGCGGAGGCCGGAAGGAGAGGGCGGCCGGAGGAGACAGAGGGCGAGCGGCGCTTGGGCGGGCGGCCCTATGGGGAACAAAGAGGAGTCATGCGAGAGGGGGAGCGATCTGGTGCGGGCAGGGGAGATTTTTTTAGTTCTCTTTTAGTGGGCCTGAGGATAACTTACCCAATTAGAACCTCTGCATTGGGCTAGTTTTTTTAGCTGGGTTTGAGCAAACTAGCTCAAACTAACCCCTTGTGTTTCGATAATTTGAGGTTATCTCAACCCAAACTAGCTCTAACTCAGGGATCCAAACAAAGAGGAGTGTTACTGTACATGCTACAGTGTGGACCGTAGCACATTGTTTTTTATGGCCATATCACCACATTGTTTTCTACTGCTGGTTCACTGGGCTACCGTGGTTCGCACTGCTGGTTCACTGGGCTGCCGTGGTTCGCACTCCTCCGACCTGAGTAATAGTAGTACCAGTATATACCGCATCATTCTTTGCTCCTTTTTACTACTCCGACATGTGGGAGAGCTAGCATCCGGGTCGACGTGTCATGCACCAGATTAGAGCGCGGAACGGAAGGGGGGCATCACCCCGGTCAGAGTGCCAGTAATTCATGACTATAGTGAGTGGTCATATCACAAATCTTTCCAGCAGTAACGCGCCGTCAAATCGCACAGCCCGGCCTTTCCGATGGTATGTTTGAGAATCCGCCACTCGCACCCTCCTCGCCTCTCTGTCAAACCGCCTACCTGAAAACTGTCGCGCGTCCTCCCGGGAAAAGCCCCGCCCTCAACTTTTAACTACGCGAAAATAGTTCGAGCTTGTTCGTTCTATATAAATACTTATTGTATGTTTATTCACCCGTGGGGTTGTTCAATGGATGGAGGGGAGGGGAGCACAAGTGAACAATACTAGTACTACTAGTAGTAAGTAGGGGTCGTACAGTAGTCACCTTAAATAGAGAGTTTCTTTTCTTTAATGCCATGTACACAAATTGAAACGCTTGTTGTGGAGAGAAAAAGATAATCACTCCACTATATATGTATGCAGGGGCCTGAGTGCTTGCTTTACTAGGGTTACTCTCTTCATTCTCTCATCCTCTCCAGATATAAACAAGACAGCAGTAGCGACATTTTCTCTCCGCTCACCGTTGGTCCCAGATCCGGCCGGATCCCTTCGGCTGGTGTGTGTAGAGGACTATGTGCATCGTTCACACGGTCATCACCGGTGAGGGAGGAAACCGGCAGCTGCCGGAGGGGCCCGATCCTCTGCCCGTGTCGTTCTCTCCAACACAGCGCCGGCTCGGGAGGTCCTCCGACCCTTCTTCCTCCCTGTCGTATTGTCCGCAGATCCGACCTGCCGCCGCCGACATCCCGGCGACCCTCAGGTATAAGTTCTTCGAAAGCGGCCTTGCTCTACTGCCCCAGCTCCCCACGTGTCTGCACATCTTTTTCTACTCCCATCATCTCTTCCAAAGCCACCTAAATTTTTAGTATTATTAGAGGTAAAGCTACTTCATGCATTCGAATCTAGGGCTTTGTTCAAACAACGAAGAAAGGGGGGAAAGTTGTAGCATGAATCTAGGACTTGATTCAAAGAGGAAATAATATGGTGAAAGTAGTAGAGACCGGATACCCAACCGGTCTCTTGGTTGAAAAGGGAAATAATGGGGAAACACAGTACAAACTGGATAAGGAACAGATCTATTATTGGTTGAAAAAGGATAGAAACTGGCGGCTGGTGGACAAGTCAACAGAGTATGTCCAGGATTAGATTTGTTGCCCTCACGTAGTAAAAGGCCTCCAGGATTAGAATTGCCGCCCTCACATAGTAAAAGGTCTCAGGATTAGATTTGCTGCCCTCACATAATAAAATGTCTCCAGGATTAGATTTGCTGCCCTCACATAGTAAAAGGTCTCCAGGATTAGATTTGCTGCCCTCACATAGTACAAGGTCTCCAGGATTAGGTTTGCTGCCCTCACATAGTAAAAGGTCTCCATGATTAGATTTGCTGCCCTCACATAGCATGAACAAACTCGGCATCACCACTTTAAGCCTCCTTGTAGGTACATTGTGCTGATGCGTCCACTGTCGCATGTCCTTATACCAACCTTTTGCTGTTGTTAATGTAAGGGCGCATGTAGAATGAAGTGATCACACTGTTACCTTAGGGACATGTCTAACCAGTGTTATTGTTAATCTAATGCCTCCAGTGATAAGATGCAATTAAACTGTGTTACAAATGGCACTCCTGCTGTTTTCCCCAGTATGATAAGTTAGTTGCTCCTTTACGCTGCTGAGTGTCCTGGTGTCCCCATGGTCTCATGCCCTTAAACCAACTCTTTAGCTGTTGTTGATTTACTGTGTCTGGTAAACAAGCAATGCCACCATTAAAGTAATCCCATATTTGAGGAATCTCATCGTTGATCATAATGCTTCTGGTAACATGAAGCATTGCTGACGTTTTAAAATTTCTACTGTCCTTGCGGGATTGCCATGAACATAATTAGGATGCTTCTTTTCATTTTGTATATGTTTCATATATTCTTATTGACCAGCAACTATTTACTTTCTATATTTTTGTGCAGATAGGGATATCCATTTCACCTTGTTGCTATTGTGACCTTTTGGTGTACTACACAAAACACTTTTTTGGAATGAGTGTCTTGTGCAGTCAACTAAAATGTCACGTGGGCAACATCTCTCAATTTTGGTGGAACTGCACAAAATGGTGATTGGAGTTTCCAAAATCTTCGTCAAGTTCTGCTGGTAATCTCATGCAACATTTTATTAGCCTTTGCAAGATGAGTCGTCACTGTCACCACATTGGCACTTTATTTTAGTGGAACTGCACAAAAGGATGAGAAAATTATAGTTGCACCTTACATGATCCGGACAGCCAACCTTAATGTTCCTCAATTTTAGTGCAACTACTAAAGAAGAACCTGCCAGCTCACGAGAGCAAGTACTTCTTGCTAGCTGAATGATGCAATCTTTGCTTCATTTCAGGTGAACTGCAGAAAAAGGCGCATGAATTGAATCATGGAGCTGGAGGTTGACCTCATCCGAGTGGAGCTGCAAGTTGAGTTCAAGGAGGCCACTATTAAAGTGAAATCATGCTCTTCTTGTTTGTGCTGTGCAAACAGGAATACTCAACTACAGATGTTGTGATGGTCAAGAGCATTCGCCAAGTTCTTCGATTGTATGACATGGCTAGCCAAGATGGATTTAATCCCGATATTCACTTTATCAAAAGGCTCTAATGGGTTGGTTCTGAATCTTGCAAGCTGGGAATCAATGAGATGTGTAGGCTTCTTTGTTGTACTTATTATTTGAATCTTATTTGTTGGTTCTGAATCTTGCAAGCTGGGAATCAATGAGATGTCTAGGCATCTTTGTTGTACTTATTATTTGGATCTTATTTGTTGGTTCTGAATCTTGCAAGGTGGGAATCAATGAGATGTGTAGGCATCTTTGTTGTACTTATTATTTGGATCTTATTTGGTGGTTCTGAATCTTGCAAGCTGGGAAACACAGCATGATGATGCAGAGGACAACAACCATAACAAACAGTTAAAACTTGGTAGTATTATCTTTGTGAAAGTGCGACAAATGTGCTGATCGTGTGCGTCTCGAGAATAATAATTCTAATTGTTGTGCATGTTGATCCTGTGGCACTGATAGAACGAGCCAATGCATTGCTTGTTTTAAGTATAAATTTCTATTAAAGCTAATTAAATTTAAGTAAAGTGACCACTAACTCCTGTTATTACAGTACCAATACAGACCCACTCGTGAATCGACGTGTGGCCAGAGTAGGTTTCTTAATGGAGGCGTTTGAATGCGCCAAGGGTGCATCTACTGCCGGGCGTGCAGCGGACGAGGGAGGGGTAGTAATTGTTGTTGCCTGTACACACTCTGCTTACTGTTGAATCCAGTTCCCCAAGAGCTGAAAAACGAACTGCTACCGCCGCCTACACACTCGTTCACTTGAAGAGACACCAATGGCGATCCGAGGGGTGAGCCTCCTGGATATGGACTTCAGCAAGGAGTTCCCCTTTGAGTTCGCCATTCAGTCCTATGGCTGCACTAAGTTGAATGTGATGTACACCAACGATCCGGACTCGGTGAAGCTCTGCCTCGCCGAGTTCAAGCAGTACCTACAGGACGAGAAAGCACAAGGTCGCAGGACTAGACCTTGTGCTCATCGATTCGTCTCCTGACAGGGACCAGCGGATCGCCGTCGCCCAGGTATGTGTGCGGGACGAGGTTCTCATCTACCACTTCTGTAGGGCCATCAGAGGTTCTGGAGCATTCGCCCGTTTCATCGGTAGCGCCGACCGCACCTTCGCTACGGTGGAGAGAAGGAAGAACGCGACGATTCAGCCATCTGGTGCAACAAGCTTGTCGACATCCAGAAGCAATACAAGAACATCAGCAACGGGCAGGAGAAGGACTCCATGGTTGACCTCGCCGAGACCATCATCGGCCCTTGATACGCCAACATGAAAGAAGACAATGATACCAAGGACCTGAACACGTGGGAGGTACCTCTGAATCTAGCCTACATAACCTACGCGGCCAAGTACGCATAAGCATGCTACGACATGTACAGGCAGATCTTGGACATGAGGGCGTGTCTGCTTCCCATAACCGACGAGTACACGGACAGCCGCAGCGTCATGATCAAGCGTGCCAGGAAGGTCTAGATGGTGTACTTTATCTGTTTATAAGCACCTTTATCATCTGAGTGTTTCATGCATTAGCCTATGTGTCATAATTATCTGTTTTGTCCGAAATATTTCTTTTAAGAACCCATTAACATGTTTGCCTTTTTTAGTGGCTATTTGCTTATGTATGTAACTAGTTCACTTGTCCGTTAAAAAACTAGTTCACTCGGCTGCCGTGCTTTGAATCTCATTCCTCCCAACATATTCCCCTCCTCAGGTGGACCCAGCAGGTCTCATACACAGACATATGGGACCAACCACCTATCCATTTGTATTTATTTATTTTGTTCAATTTTTCGTCCTCTTCCTATACAGCGGCTGGCCATCATAGCCTATGGCGTTAGCCAGGCCATCCCTCTACTACCACACATTGTCCGGCGGCGGCAGCTCCACTGGCCCACCCTGCACCCGAACAAGTCAACCCTCGTACTCCCCTCCGCCTGCGTCTTCCCCCGCTCTGGTTCGCTCGGTCCGAGGTCTCAACGTCGTCCTCCGCCTTGGTGCTCTACCCGCGGCGCTGCCATCTATTGTTCCCAACATGGTCAGCAAAATAAGAGGAATCGGGAGACAACTGTTCGTCGAGAGGCTGACAGTCCCGGGCCCACCAGGTCCATGGCCTAGGTTTTGTTGTTTAACATAGGCAGCCCACGACATGTTTCAACACTTTTTGGTTCCAGCAGGTATCAAGCGGCCTCTGGGCCTCCCAACCTAGCTTGTCTATAACATCAGCAGCCCAAGTTATGTTTGTTTTTTCAAGACGACGCACAGATCAGTTCTATTTTTCGTTTTCATTAATCCTATATCTGAATTTTCTCCCACTTTCTTTTTCGATGTAAACTGAGTTTTCTCCCAGTACTTTTCCCTAGAACCAACTCAACTATCCCACGTCTAGCCTAAAAAATAATAATACCCCATGTACTATTAACTCATCAAATTTAAATGATATTTTATTCCATAAGTTGAAAGTTCCTACAAAATAATAATAATAATTGTTTATATATAACTTGGCAAGTTAACTCCTAGTGATTGCGTACATAAGCTTGCAAAGATTTTACTGACCAATGCAGTAATAGACGTGCAATCATGTTTTTTTAGGTGACGACGTGCAATCATGTGTTTATGTTTTTATAACATTTCTCCGTCTAGGCCAACATGATATTTTCACCCAGCCCAGCAAGTCCACGGATTTCGAGAAAAATGCAAATGGGCTTTAAATTCTACCATATATATAAATGGGTTGCATAGATGCTACATCATTGTTTCACCCAGCCCACCAAATGGACTAAACAACAAATGGATTGGCTGACATGTGGGCCAGTAGGTCGAAGCCTAAGAAGGCATTGGATTTACATCCAACGACCGGCATTCTTCTTCAATCTCTCGTCTTCTTCCCCCAGCGCTGCCGAGACCGCCTGCTCCAGCCTTCGGCGTCCAGCGGTGTTGTTTTGCGCTCCTCAGTGAAACGCTACCCCACCGACGGCCAGGCCATCACTCTACTCCGCATCTCCTGTTATTCTCTGCCGAGTGTAGGCCCACCCCGCACCCAAACCAGTCAAGTTTCCCACTCCTCTCCGTCTGCGACTCCACTGCCGCGTCTTCCCCATCTCCAGGTCATTCCAGTCTAGGGCCTCGCCGTCGTCCATTGCCTCGGGGCGCTCGGCGTGGCATGGTCAACATACGAGAGTCATCAGAAGAGGACTGTACATGGAGAGCCTGATGGCTGGGACCCACGAGGTCCATGGTCGCACGCAAGGAAAGTTCCTCCTTATTACGCACTGTACGTGGACTGTACATGGGAAGGGCTTCTGTATTTCGTGAAAAAACGCTCCCCCCACTGATAGGTCGGACCCACCAGCTACATCTACGCACGCAAGGAAGTGCTCCTTATTACGCACAAAAAAATGAATACCCCCTTGTTGGTGTCAAAACCAGCGGATCTCGGGTAGGGGGTCCTGAACTGTGCGTCTAAGGCTAATGGTAACAGGAGGCGGGGGACACAATGTTTTACCCAGGTTCGGGCCCTCTCCATGGAGGTAATACCCTACTTCCTGCTTGATTGACCTTGATGATATGAGTATTACAAGAGTTGATCTACCACGAGATCGTAGAGGCTAAACCCTAGAAGCTAGCCTATGATTATGATTGTTCTTGTCCTACGGACTAAACCCTCCAGTTTATGTAGACACCGGAGGGGGCTAGGGTTACACAGAGTCGGTTACAGAGAAGGAAATCTACATATCCGAATACCCAAGCTTGCCTTCCACTCAAAGGAGAGTCCCACCCGGACACGGGACGAAGTCTTCAATCTTGTATCTTCATAGTCCAATAGTCCAGCACAAGTACATAATCCGGCTGTCCGAGGACCCCCTAATCCAGGACTCCCTCAGTAGCCCCTGAACCAGGCTTCAATGACGATGAGTCCGGCGCGCAGATTGTCTTCGGCATTGCAAGGCGGGTTCTTCTCCAAAATCCCTGAGTACCTGTTGTAACGAGCTGTGTCTGGTTTCCCATTAATGTTGCACTCCTCGGGGCATTTTTACACTTGCCACCCTAACCATGTAAATAAATTGTCTATTAAAGAGACGGGGATCCTCAGATCCAAACCACACCGTCTTCCCCAAGCGAGGATTCATCAGAGCGTGCCCGAAAAAACCATCCCACCATGGTCGGCCGCCGCAGCTCCTCCTCTCGCTCCCACAGCATTAGGCCAGGTGATTGGGAGAAGTGTACCGTATCTCACGGCCAATTGGTGGAGTTGCAGACCCAGGGGTTTCTACCACCTGCAGACCTTGTCCCCGTCCGAGCCGGACTGGCCACTTACAATGGCGGGGAGCAAGCAGAGAGTTCCCCCAACCCATCCAGGGGGGAGCGAGTATGCCTTGTCCCTTACTTGCTGAGGGGCCTCGGATTTCCAATCCATCCGTTCCTCCGCGGGCTCCTAGAGTATTATGGCCTCCAGCTGCATAACCTCACTCCTGCCTCCATACTGCACATCGCAGGTTATGTCGCCCTTTGTGAGTTATTTCTGGGCTGCGAAGCTCATTTCGAGCTATGGAAGAAGCTATTTTGCCTCGTCCCTCGCAATCATGAGGGATCAATATACCAAGTAGGCGGAGCCGAAATATGGCGCATTGCCGGGACCGGATACCTGTCCGGCACTCCGAAGAAGACTCCGAAGACTGGCCTTCGGAGTGGTTTTATATAGAGGACGTCCCCCTTCCGGACCATATCCGGATAGGCCATCCTGAGTTTACCAATGCCCCACTAAACAAACGCCGCAGCTGGCGTCCCCGAGGCCCCCAGGAGGAACATAACAGAGAGGTCCTTTATCTGATGGGCAGGATAAAAACGCTGGCCAAATCAGGATTGACAATAATCGAGGTTATGTCAATATGCATAATGCGGGGGGGGGGGGGTGCAACCACTCCAGTACCAGGGGAATCCCATGTGGCACTTCAATGGAGAAGACGACGCCACCCACTGCGGTCGTAAAGGTCCGGACTCCACCGCCGCTCTGGCGAAAATATTGTCCGATTTGTATAAAGGAGAAGAAGAAGAGTTCATCCGCATTAAGCCACAGGATGGGTTTTTCATGTACAACCCCCCTAGCTGGGTGAGTTGCTATCTTTTACTCAACTCTATTCATTCCCGCGGTCTTTCATCACAAATATTTACCTTGCTCATTCATAGCAGGAACTGCGAAAAGCTGTGAGGGAGGTCCACAGCCCGTCTCCACAGCCAGAGGACCCCAATCGGGCCCTCAACCCCGGACTTGAAGAAGATCCGGACATATTTGTGGAGCTCGTCGACAGGACATTTTACCAGGCAAGCTGTGACGGTGCCTTAGTGGCTATCGTAGTCGACTATCCTAGCTTACTCCCTGCATCACATGTAAGTAGAACCGGAGTTCTAACTTTCGAGATGGATCCCTTCTTTACGCCTTACCCACCGCACACATATTGAGCTTTATAGGGAAGGCCATCGGGGCGCCGTGCTGAACCTGCGACGACTCACCAACAAGGGGCACCGAAGCCGGGTAGGCTTAAAAGGAAGGCGGTCAGGACCGAGACGTCATCGCAGAGGTATGATTAAAAACCTGCTCTGTGATTATCGTCTTTAAAATATAACAATGTCCATTGTCCCCTGGCAGAAAAAACACTCGCCGGACTATGTCCGGAGATCCTGCCAGCCACGCCTCCACTAGCCGGACTCCAGGGCCGGACTCAAGGGCGGAGGCTAACGTGAGGACAATGCTGGACGGTCCTCCTACAAAGGATGCGGGTAGAATATCCGCTACAAATTCCGAAGTGGAGAGCGCTATGAATCACAGGCATCGACTGGCCATACTCCGGACCCTAATTTCTCCGAAGAGGCGTTCAATGCCTTCAACTCGGGAGACGCGTACATCCGAGCTGCTCAAGATGGGCTTGCTAGAGCCACTGACCAGTATTTAAAGGATATACGGGTAAGAAAAATCTGATAGTTATATATCAGTAGCCCCTGAGACTTAAAATAGTTGGTACAACTGATTTAAGGATCATTGTATGCATAGGTTCTTATAGAGAAGGACACCCATTTGTATCAAGAGCTGGAGGAGTGCAAAGCCCAGCTAAGGGCCGCAGTTGCCGGAGTGGAGGAATCCAAGAAGGCCTCATCTAGTAATACTTGTCGCAATCACAAAGAATGTAATTACGTGTACTAGTGAGTATTCGGCATGCTCACAAATCTAACAATAGATTCTGCAGACAATCCCGAAGTGGATCCGGAGATCATACAAGAGGATGAGCAACAAGCTAAACGACAGCTAGAGGCTGGCGAGCGCGTGCTTACACGGGTTAGGCGAGAGAAAAGCGATCTCCAGGATGCCAATACCGGCTGGGCGTTGAATTGGAAGATGTTCTGGACCAGCTTGCTGACTCCGTGAAGGAGAATAAGAGGCTTCGACGCGGCATTTTTAGTATGAGCTCAAACGAACCTTTATACAGTTTAGCGAAGAAACGGGCTAACAGAGTTATGTCTGTAGGTATGCTGACGGGTCGTCCCGAAGAGGAGATGCCCGGCTCCGCAGACGATCTTCTGCAAGAGCTTTCACAACTGCACGAACAAGTTCGGCAGGTGATGCAGGGTATTGCCCAAGCCTTGTGGCCGTCTGCCTCCCTTCCAGGAAGCATGGGGGAACTTGTAGAGCTGTTCAAGGGAGCGCGGCGGCGCATCCATTTGTGGAAGATATCGGCCTGCCGACAAGGTGCGAGGGAAGCCTGGGCGATGGTAAAAACGCGGTACACCAAGAGTGATCTGAATCACATGGCCCTGGTTGGACCTGTAGGGTTAGATGGGAAAGAGATTCCCGTTAGTCTGGTATATGACCAGGTAGGATTAGCCGCAAAGTATTCCCAACAGGATTGTAGGCTAGACAGCCTGCTGGATGATATACAAGAAGAATTTAGCCAGTCTAAGTGACTGTGTACTTCAATTGACATATTTTGTCCCTAGCCGGATTGTAAATCATTTTTCATGGCGGACCTTTTCGCTTCAACCTCCGGACCTGAAAGTTCGGAGTGTATCCGAATACCCGCTCAGTTATGTAAACTGGGGTACGCGTGGAAACCAGGCGTAGGGGTCATAAGTGCTTGAACAGACAAGTACCCAACTAGCTATGTTATATTACATGGATAGTAAGAAACATCTTCCAGGGAGAATAGTTCCGTCAAGGGTTCCTTTCCCTAGGTACGCATGCGTTAATGTGCATGTCCGAACTGTGAACAGAGACGCGGGATATGAAACATTTGGGGGTTTATATTGTAATAGGTAAGAAACATCTTTTGTTCGCCGACCGAATATTCCCTTAAGAACGCTAGCTTTCGGCTTCACCCAGTCTGAGGTACACGTCCGGCGGACCCGGCAGTAACAATTGCATAGGTGCTCCCCTTATGCCCTAGCCGAACTAACGGTAACGTAGGGCATAAACACAGGAGCCAGGCAACCCAGCTTGGCCAAAACTTAAGTCATATCAATGCATATAATGGCGAAGAAAAGGTACATATGGAAAAGTGACACATATGTAATGGGCATAAACACTACTAGGGAAAAGCCTAGCAGCAGCGCGGGTTTTGGCCCTCTCAGTAGCGCGGGTACCGGCGCTACTAATAAGGCGCTACAGCTAACGTATAGCAGTAGCGCCTGTTGACCCACGCTACTACTACTGATGAATAGCTGTAGCGCTCTTTGGAAAAGGCACTACTGATATTATCTGCAGCGCTTTTCAGCAGGAAGCGCTACAAGTAAGTCGGCGCTACTGCTAAATTTCCCCCCTCGCTACTACTAGTTTTATTAGTTTTTTCCTGCATATTTGTTTTTTATTTGTTTTGTATTTGAATAGGCTTTATACAATAATCTTTAGCATATCATCCACATACAAATGTAATCATAGCATATACATACAATTAGTCTCATCAAATCATGTCATCATCATAATCATCATCCAACACAAAGTGGTCTCTCGTCATCAATCTCGAAAATAGCGATACAAGTCTCGATTACTTGCAAATACATCGTCATCCATCTAAACAATGATATACGCGAGAATAGCTATCACTTTGAGTACATGAGTTCGTATCCCTCTCTCGCATTAGCGTGAACCTAAACTAAGTACTGCGTGTCGCTCGGAAACCGAAAACCGGTACACCTGGGCCTGACACTCCGGCCACTTGTCGTATATATACTCCTGGCGTAGCATTTCTTCGCCATCTATGATCTATGCACCTGCATCGTCACATGAGTCGATGATATGCAACATATATAGTTGAGAAACAGAAAGAGACAGACTTGGCAAAAATAGAAACAACATATCATAAGCATAAATAACAAAGTTCATCGTACCCAAAATGACCTAACTAGAGTGATTTTCGCTAGTCGAGGAGGAGGACGGTTTAATTACATCACAAATAAAGTTTCACCGTGCATAACTCAAAGTTTTGTCATAAAAGAAAGTATGGACTAAACGGACACATTGTCATATATCGACAATCACTCCATCATGTCGTGCCATCCATCCATGTCAGGGAGATAGTCATCGAGCTTAGTGAAAAGCTTCATGTCAAGACGCTGAGAGGCTATCCATGTTCGGACGTCTTCCCGCGACATTTGTCCTTCTGCATGGAACGTCCCTGTTTTTCCGACGACCTCATTCATGATGATTTGGGCAAGTTCGCGCTGGATGTTATAGAACTCAGCTCGAAGTCGATGATCCTCGATATCTCCTATGTCCTTTGCCCATTGTAGAATATGGGCATCGCCAGATCTAGGTGCCATGTGAAGGTTCTGGTGATCCCGTCTGTACTCCAGCATGTGGTGTAGGACATAGAATCCATCATTAAGAGAATCGTTCGGTTGCTGGATGCAGCAGAAGTCGGTCTTATGGCTGAAGGCGGCCCTGCCGCCCCTTCTCTTCTTGTCCCTAACCTCTCCACCCCTTGCTTGGAAGTAAAACATAGCACTGTCGAGAACATCTTTGATGTGGGTGTAATCCTTTTTGTGAATGTTCTTCGACGAGTCCAAGTAAAGAGCGTGGGAGAAAAGGGGGTAGAGGATGATGAGGACGGCACGCCCGCCGCTGTGCAAAATAAGTACACCTCAAATTAACTAGCCTCCACCGTGCAAATGAATTATTGAAATCGAAGGAAGGATAGCAGCGCGGATGACTTACACGGGATGATAAGGCACGAGAATCGCCTCCTTGTCCTTATTGGCGAGCATGAAACTGACGATGTAATCCCTCGCGTATTCATGATGCTGTGCACAGACTCCCAAGAAGCCCTCGTGCATGTAGTACGGGTCAGCGACACAGATAAAACGTATCTGCTCAACCCCAATGATGTAGTTCATGTGCAAGGCATAAAGGCGGACAAACGTAAAATCCAGCTTCTTCACGTGAAACATGTTGAATATGTAATCGAATCGGGGGAAGAACTTATCCGCGGGGAAGCCGTCGACGTACGACATTTGCCGCGGAATGTTAACCACGTAGAGTGGGTATCCTGGATCTTTCGAGGCGATGAGGCCTTTCTCTACCCACAGCACATCGTCATGAAGTCTCCTTAGATCGCCGAATCTGGCCCGTAGCGCTGTTTCAGGTAGGATTGGTCGACCGGGGATATGCCATTTATCCGCATCGGGGATATCTACACGGTCCTGAAGCCGAGGCTGCTGGATCATAGAATCAGCTTTTTTGCCTTTCCTCGCTCTCTTCCTAGGCTTCTTTACCACCGGATGGTCGTCAATAATACGTTGAGACGGTAATTCAGGCACCGACTCATGATGCTCAAACCCTGAGGAGGCGCCAGTATAGACATACTGTTCAGTGCCATCGTCATCCTCATCCTCATCCATGGCTACGTCATCAGCGACTAATGGAGCCACCTGCTTACCCCGTCCGCTATCACCCAACCCGACACCCAACGCTAATTGGGTAGGTGGGGTGTTGATGTTCATACCTTGCTGAGGCTGCGTGCTTGTGGGTGTGCTCCCGGCCGCCTCCAGACGAAGCAGACTTTTTGGCCACAACAGGACCCACCCATTGCAACAATCACCAAGCCGCCGCGGGGTCTCGTCGTCATCCCCCACTAGTATTAGAGGAGGCAAATTCTCGTGGCCCGGTTTGACACTGGCCACGGAAACCTTGAAGACGTTCGGGGGGATCGACCGGCTGTGGAACAATGGTTCCTTCGGCTCCATTATCGTCCCCTTCCCCACGTCCACCTTCTGTTCGCCGATGGTGTACAATATGGTGCACGGGGTTTCGTCGGCCTGCAAAGAAAAGTCTGCGACGTGAGACATCCGAAAGGCAACGAAAACGAGAGATTATACATTTATATGTAAGGGGGCCGGTGTGGCAGATACCGTGAGGGTGATGAGGACATCAATACAATTCTTACACCCACAGCCCCTGCTGCTATACATACTGGACCAATTACTAGAGCTCGTGCACGCCAACTAAATTACCAGGTACTTTCGTTTCTTGGTAATGATTCTAATGTTCATGAGAATATGATGCTGCCTAAATTGGATACATTTGTTTTGCTTACAAATGAAGGGCCTAGCTTGGAGAAGGATGAACATTGGAGCAAGAACAAGAACGGAGTTAGAAGTGATGATTTCAGGACTTTGAAGCCACCATAATGGGTGCATGAAGCCTTGGACGAAATATACAAGATGCCACTTCATAAATTTCGTCCCGAGGATATTTTAGGTGTTGCGTCACCTTATTATTGGGCCAGGCCCATGTAATTCGAAATACATAAGTATAAGCTATTTTTAGAGTCCGTATGTGTGGGGAAACAAGAGATAGGGTTGATTTCGGACCCCTCCACCAAGGGCCACGAAATTTCCCCCTCTTCCTCCATATATACAGCCCTTAGGGCATCGTTTAGACTTTGGGTTTTGTTTAGATTAAAAGTTCGCCATAGCTGCAACTTCGCGTACTTCGTTTGTGTTCAACGACCAGACAAAGGCGTCACAGAACCCCACCTTGATCAATAAAGCTTTCATCTTATATTCGCAATATCCAGATTGCAATCTCAGTTTCTTGCTTGTTCTTCGTTTGCTCGCAGGAAACAGACCCTCGTGGTCAGGTTGATCGTGCTCCGGCGTGGTCAATAACCTCTCGGAGTTGGTTTAGCGATTGCTAAGGCGCGACGTCCTCGCACGTTCGTAGTCGGATCGTCAAAGTCGACTTCCACCAAAGCGAAATCCACCATCTCATCGAAAGACGGGACACCTTTGCCTCTATCAAAGAGGAAGGCACGTCCTCGAATGAAAATAATGCCTCTTTGCACACAAAAGCATAGCAAACAGATTTGCTGAAATCTAGCTCATCAATATCAGATTTGGTGGCAAATAAACATGCACTTTTCAATTTAATTTCAGAAGCAACACTAGATGGTTTATTATTAGGCTTCATTTGTTGCTCAAATTCTTTTGCCACAATCTGATTTTCACTCTTATTCGTCTCCTGTTTTGCTTTATTAGCTCTATTAATATCATCTTTCAAAATGGAATCAGGAGTCATAGGAAGCAAAGTAATATTTTTATCCTTATGAACAAGAGTATAGTGATTGTTTCTACCATGGTGTACAGAATTTTTATCAAATTGCCATGGTCTACCAAGTAATAAGGAACATGCTTGCATAGGTACCACATCACAATCAACATAATCAGCATATGTAGAGATACTAAAATGCACACGAACAGTACGTGTTACCTTAACCTTGCCGCTGTTGTTGAACCATTGGATGTAGTAAGTATGTGGATGTGGTCTTGTGGTGAGAGAAAGCTTCTCCACCATCTCCATGCTAGCCAAGTTGTTGCAGCTCCCTCCGTCTATTATGACGCGCACAGAACGTTCCTTCACAACTCCCTTGGTATGGAACAAATTGTGCCTCTGATTTTGCTCAGCTTGTGTGACCTGCACACTCAAAACACGTTGAGCAACTAAACATTCATACCTGTCAGCGTCTTCAGGAGCCATGTATTGCGTCTCATGATCAGAATCATCTCCACCATGTTCTTCACGTGTAATAAGAGCCAAAGTCTCCTCATCATAGTCACTAGCGGACTCATATCCACCATCCGCGGTAGCAATCATCACACGCGGAGATTTGCATTCCCTCGCATAATGACCTCCTCCCTTACAACGACGACAAATAATATCACTTGTGTGCCCTGTTGATGCCATGGAAGAAGAAGAACGCTGTGCAGGCCCCGCAGGTGCGCTCCTGGCAGATAATGGTGGTTGTGCCTGTTTTCTTGTATCACGGCTGGAGGTGGCACCGGATGGAGGTGCTGGTGCAGTTGAAGTAGAAGATGCACGTGGTGTCCATGATGAAGGTCGGCCTGCAGAAAAGTTAGTTCGCCCCAATGCTTGTCGATCCTGCACTTCACGTTCAGCTTTACAAGCAAGATGGAATAAACAAGTGATATTAGTATACTCCTTATAGTCTAGAATGGTCTGAATCTCTCTATTTAATCCACCCAGAAAACGTGCAAGCATAGCTTCATTCTCCTCAACAATACCACATCTAATCATGCCAGTTTGTAATTCCTGATAATATTCTTCTACAGAATTTTTTCCTTGTCTTAAACGCTGCAATTTTTGAAGCAATTCACGTTGATAATATGGTGGAACCCAACGCGTACGCATAGCAGTTTTCAAAGCAGCCCAAGTAGTTGGAATAGGATATAATCTACAATGTTCAGACCACCATACACATGCAAAACTAGTGAAAGCACAAACAGCAGCAGCAACTCGTCTCTCCTTAGGATATTGTAAACATGTAAATCGTTGTTCAGTTTCTAACTCCCAAGTATGATAGAGGCGGAGGTGTCCCGTCTGATAGAGGCGGAGGTGTCCCGTCTTTCGATGAGATGGTGGATTTCGCTTTGGTGGAAGTCGACTTTGACGATCCGACTACGAACGTGCGAGGACGTCGCGCCTTAGCAATCGCTAAACCAACTCCGAGAGGTTATTGACCACGCCGGAGCACGATCAACCTGACCACGAGGGTCTGTTTCCTGCGAGCAAACGAAGAACAAGCAAGAAACTAAGATTGCAATCTGGATATTGCGAATATAAGATGAAAGCTTTATTGATCAAGGTGGGGTTCTGTGACGCCTTTGTCTGGTCGTTGAACACAAACGAAGTACGCGAAGTTGCAGCTATGGCGAACTTTTAATCTAAACAAAACCCAAAGTCTAAACGATGCCCTAAGGGCTGTATATATGGAGGAAGAGGGGGGAATTTCGTGGCCCTTGGTGGAGGGGTCCGAAATCAACCCTACCTCTTGTTTCCCCACACATACGGACTCTAAAAATAGCCTATACTTATGTATTTCGAAATTACATGGGCCTGGCCCAATAATAAGGTGACGCAGCACCTAAAATAGCCTCGGGACGAAATTTATGAAGTGGCATCTTGTATATTTCGTCCAAGGCTTCATGCACCCATTATGGTGGCTTCAAAGTCCTGAAATCATCACTTGTAACACCGTTCTTGTTCCCCTTGCGCATGCCATCATCTCCATGCTTGTTCTTGCTCCAATGTTCATCCTTCTCCAAGCTAGGCCCTTCATTTGTAAGCAAAACAAATGTATCCAATTTAGGCAGCATCATATTCTCATGAACATTAGAATCATTTCCAAGAAACGAAAGTACCTGGTAATTTAGTTGGCGTGCACGAGCTCTAGTAATTGGTCCAGTATGTATAGCAGCAGGGGCTGTGGGTGTAACAATTGTATTGATGTCCTCATCAGAGGGAGCTGCAACAACTTGGCTAGCATGGAGATGGTGGAGAAGCTTTCTCTCACCACAAGACCACATCCACATCCTTACTACATCCAATGGTTCAACAACAGCGGCAAGGTTAAGGTAACACGTACTGTTCGTGTGCATTTTAGTATCTCTACATATGCTGATTATGTTGATTGTGATGTGGTACCTATGCAAGCATGCTCCTTATTACTTGGTAGACCATGGCAATTTGATAAAAATTCTGTACACCATGGTAGAAACAATCACTATACTCTTGTTCATAAGGATAAAAATATTACTTTGCTTCCTATGACTCCTGATTCCATTTTGAAAGATGATATTAATAGAGCTAATAAAGCACAACAGGAGAAGAATAAGAGTGAAAATCAGATTGTGGCAAAAGAATTTGAGCAACAAATGAAGCCTAATAATAAACCATCTAGTGTTGCTTCTGAAATTAAATTGAAAAGTGCATGTTTATTTGCCACCAAATCTGATATTGATGAGCTAGATTTCAGCAAATCTGTTTGCTATGCTTTTGTGTGCAAAGAGGCATTATTTTCATTCGAGGACGTGCCTTCCTCTTTGCCTCCTGCTGTCACTAACATTTTGCAGGAGTTCGCTGACGTTTTTTCACAAGACGTGCCACCGGGATTACCGCCTATTCGAGGGATTGAGCATCAGATTGACTTAATTCCCGGTGCTTCACTGCCAAACCGTGCACCATACCGTACCAATCCAGAGGAGACGAAGGAGATTATGCGTCAAGTACAAGAGCTTCTCGACAAAGGTTATATACGTGAATCCCTTAGTCCTTGTGCTGTTCCTATTATTCTAGTGCGGAAAAAGGATGGTACATCACGTATGTGTGTTGATTGTAGAGGCATTAATAATATTACTATTCGTTATCGTCATCCTATTCCTAGGCTAGATGATATGCTTGATGAATTGAGTGGCTCTACAATATTCTCCAAAGTTGATTTGTGTAGTGGCTACCATCAAATTCGTATGAAATTGGGAGATGAATGGAAAACAGCATTTAAAACTAAGTTTGGATTATATGAGTGGTTAGTCATGCCTTTTGGGTTAACTAATGCACCTAATACTTTCATGAGATTAATGAACGAAGTTTTACGTGCTTTCATTGGACGATTTGTGGTAGTTTACTTTGATGACATATTGATTTATAGTAGATCTTTGGAGGAACATTTGGAACATTTACGTGCTGTTTTTATTGCTCTACGTGATGCACGTTTGTTTGGTAACCTTGGGAAGTGCACCTTTTGCACCGACCGAGTATCTTTTCTTGGCTATGTTGTTACTCCACAGGGAATTGAAGTTGATAAAGCCAAGATTGAAGCTATTGAGAGTTGGCCGCAGCCCAAAACGGTCACACAAGTGAGGAGTTTTCTTGGCCTCGCTGATGAGGACATGACTACCTTGGATATGACCAAAAATATTGCATATATGCATATTTGTCAGGTGATTTCTAGTGCAAACTATTCAATAATCTATTTATGTTATCCAGAACAAAAATACTTCACACACTTTTATGTTTTGTCTAATTGCAGGTGTATGGGACATTTGTACAATCCACATATGAAGATAAGGAAGAAAGAGATGTTTATTTGCTGTCCAAAAAGTTCTCTCACGTCACTTTTGGCCCAAGAGAAGATAGAGTCCAAGTCTCTCACGTTCTGGATTCAGATTTGGACTGCACAGACACACCTGACTCAAAACGCACACAAATTTTTCATACGGACTCCGAATTGGGTGATTCTTTTTTTTTTGGAAACTAGATTTCGTGCACTTTCCAACCCAATTGGAATCACCTTCAAATTCGTCCGGAGCGTTGAGTTGTGGACGAAACAATCTGATGCTGCAGCAGAATCCGAGTCAAACTACAAGTCCAAAGGTGTTACATCACCTCCACTTGGGCCCATTGGCCTTGTACGACCTAGATTTAGTTTTAGGCAGCCTTGGGACGTCCTCCCACCTCCTTGGCCTCCACCCCTTGCTCCTATATAAGTAGATCCATCTAGTAGCTTTTCCTTGGGATTTGTTTAGTTAAAAGTTAGCCATTGCAACTTCGTGTACTTCGTTTGTGTCCAACGACCAGACCAAGACCGCTTACGGATCCCCACCTTTATCAATACTTCATATATACTCGCAATATTCAGATTGCTTTTATCATATTCTTGCTTGTTCTTCGATTGCTTGCAGGAATAGACCTTCGTGGTCAGGTTGATTGTGCTCCGGCGTGGTCAATAACCTCTCAGAGTTGGTTTAGCGATTGCTAAGGCGCAACGTCGTGCACGATTGTAGTCGGATCGTCAAAGTCGTCTCCACCAAATCGATAGTTATCATCTCATCGAAAGATCGGGACACCCCGCCTCTATCAAGTGGTATCAGTTTTCAGGTTGCTCGGTGAGAATTTCCAGTTTTCCTAGATTAGATTTATTTTCTTACCTATTGTCCAAGAAAAAGCCACACAAAAAAAAGATAGATCTGTTCATCCTTTATCCAAGCCAGTCTGAGCCTTTGTAATTTTCTATTCATTGCTTGCATAGTTGAATTATCGGTTGCATCGTCGTGTAAGTTGCTGGTCTTAGCGTCTAGTTCCTTTAGAGTTTCGAGTTCTGTTCACATTAGTCACGCCGCCGCTGCATCATTATCCCTTCCGCTGTCCACCATCCCATCTATTAATTTCCACCACGTGCTACGCACTGTTCATTATCATAATCATAGTTGAGGTCATTCACATCTTCGCCTGATCTAATCTGCATCTTATCTAGTTTGTCTTGAAAAAAAAAGATAGAGAAAAAAAAAGAGAAAAAAGGAAAAAAAAGAAAAAGAGAGAGAAGAAAAAGAAAAATAAAGCGTGAGAAAAAAAAGAGAGAAGAAAAAAAATTGGATCTATCTAGAATCAATCTCGTACCTGAATTCGGATTGGAATCTGTTTTGCGCACTGTTCAGTAAAACAGGTGTATCTTCCTCATACGAAGTCCGTTTTGACTCCGTGAGTACTCAAATTGAAGCTAGCGACGAGCCGCATCTAAATAGTTGCAGAAGCTAGTTCAATATTTGACACCTCAAAATCGGCTTCTAAATACGTCTTTTTTCTCTCCGAAGTTCATGAACACAGCTTGTTCCAATTTTTCAAGCCAGTTTTAGAATTCTTTGACTCCTCATATCAACTCGGAATTGAGTGATTCTTTTTGCATTGGAAAGCTTGAGTTAATAGCATTATTTGAAAGAATTTATCAGAAAATTGTCTCAAACTTTTCAAGAGGAAAGTTGGAGAGAGAGTTGTTGTATATCCTGCTTGGCAGTTGTTTTTCATCATTATCTTCACTGCCGTTGTGATCTTCACTTATATCTTGCTGTCAAGAGCTACTTAGTATCCTTCATTGATGCTAGTTTTGCTACGCCGTGACCTCATTAGTGTTCTAGGCTCGCGTCTCTAGTCCGGTCTAGCCTAGGACCAGCACAGTACCGTCGTTGAGCGTTTATTCAACATTGCATCTTTGAATTGATTATTGGTAATCTTTTGCTACCATATATAGCCAACCCAGCTCCACATATTTCTACACCGTGTATACGTACGCTCCCCTGGCAATCGCTTTACTCAATATTCGGAGTTACTTGACACCGCTGGTTGCCGATCACCGCCTGCTGCATGGTAAGAACTTGTAAGACATTGATATTTGCTTTACTGTGAGCGTTTTACCACCACATCCTAGTAGTTATAGGAACATTATTTTTGGGTTTTGTTTCTTGTTCTACTAATCATGACAGGATCCAGAGTCAATTCATGGGCTTTGTCGATCATGGGAGACGTGCCACCACCTTTGCAAATACCACAACCGTCACGAGAGGTGCACAAACATCCAAATGCACATGATCAGGTTAATGTATCTATACCACCATTTAATGGCCGTTTTAAACCTGCTTTATATATTGAATGGGAGTTCGACATAAAAAACATATTTGCTTCCCATAATTTCAATGAACATAAAAAGGTTAAGGTTGCGGTTGGTTCTTTCACTGGTTATGCTTTGGTTTGGTGGAGTGAATATTGTCGGTTACACCCTGATTATATACCTACTACTTGGGATGATTTGAAACTTGCCATGCGACATACTTTCGTCCCTGCTTATTATACTCGTGACATGATTAAGAAGTTGCAACACTTAAAACAAGGTAGTGAAACTGTAACAAAATATTATGATGATTTACAAACTACCTTGTTGCATTCCTCTTTAGAAGAAAGTGAAGATGATTTTATGGATAGATTTTGGGGAGGATTAAACCGTGATATTCAAGAGATACTAATTCATGAAGAGTGTTATCCTATGTGATGAGGACATCAATACCATTGTTACACCCACAGGCCCTGCTGCTATACATACTGGACCAATTACTAGAGCTCGCGCACGCCAACTAAATTACCAGGTACTTTCGTTTCTTGGTAATGATTCTAATGTTCATGAGAATATGATGCTGCCTAAATTGGATACATTTGTTTTGCTTACAAATGAAGGGCCTAGCTTGGAGAAGGATGAACATTGGAGCAAGAACAAGCATGGAGATGATGGCATGCGCAAGGGGAACAAGAACGGAGTTACAAGTGATGATTTCAGGACTTTGAAGCCACCATAATGGGTGCATGAAGCCTTGGACGAAATATACAAGATGTCACTTCATAAATTTCGTCCCGAGGCTATTTTAGGTGCTGCGTCACCTTATTATTGGGCCAGGCCCATGTAATTTCGAAATACATAAGTATAGGTTATTTTTAGAGTCCGTATGTGTGGGGAAACAAGAGATAGGGTTGATTTCGGACCCCTCCACCAAGGGCCACGAAATTCCCCCCCTCTTCCTCCATATATACAGCCCTTAGGGCATCGTTTAGACTTTGGGTTTTGTTTAGATTAAAAGTTCGCCATAGCTGCAACTTCGCGTACTTCGTTTGTGTTCAACGACCAGACAAAGGCGTCACAGAACCCCACCTTGATCAATAAAGCTTTCATCTTATATTCGCAATATCCAGATTGCAATCTTAGTTTCTTGCTTGTTCTTCGTTTGCTCGCAGGAAACAGACCCTCGTGGTCAGGTTGATCGTGCTCCGGCGTGGTCAATAACCTCTCGGAGTTGGTTTAGCGATTGCTAAGGCGCGACGTCCTCGCACGTTCGTAGTCGGATCGTCAAAGTCGACTTCCACCAAAGCGAAATCCACCATCTCATCGAAAGACGGGACACCTTTGCCTCTATCAGTTAAGGTTGCGGTTGGTTCTTTCACTGGTTATGCTTTGGTTTGGTGGAGTGAATATTGTCGGTTACACCCTGATTATATACCTACTACTTGGGATGATTTGAAACTTGCCATGCGACATACTTTCGTCCCTGCTTATTATACTCGTGACATGATTAAGAAGTTGCAACACTTAAAACAAGGTAGTGAAACTGTAACAAAATATTATGATGATTTACAAACTACCTTGTTGCATTCCTCTTTAGAAGAAAGTGAAGATGATTTTATGGATAGATTTTGGGGAGGATTAAACCGTGATATTCAAGAGATACTAATTCATGAAGAGTGTTATCCTATGGACCATTTGTTTCATCTTGCTTGCAAAGCTGAACAGGAAATAAAACGACGTGTTGGCCACGAGGAGAACAAGCGCACGGTGCACATTCCAAGAGTTGATATGATTGTTCCTTCAACTACTAAGCATACTATGACAACCACATCCGTTGTTGTCAGGACTACATCACCTCCACCATGTGACACATCGCCCCCGAGAGTGGCTACATCATCTGAGTTGATCATAAGAGGTAATGACAAAGGTACCGATCTTCCATCTCTACATGAGACTGATGAATGCCTTGTCAATTTGAATGCACCATCTGATGAGCTACCCACTACTTTGATCACACCACCTATTTTATAGGACTACGTTGATAATTTGACTTTGCCATGTGATCAAACAACTGAAATACCAACAATTTTGAGTGCACCCATTGAATTAACTATTGATGCAAAAGAACCAATGTTTAATCATTTTGATATGACCTCTAATCTTGGTGATGATTCTGTGTTGAATGACTTATTGCATGTTTGCGTATTTAAGCATGTTGTAGCATGTAAATTTGATGCAAGTAAGGTTTATTCACCAATGTTGGGATGGTTTAATGATGAACATTGTCAATCTTTTGAAATGAATAAGAGCTTCACTTATATGTGCAAACTGAGTTGCAATATTTTCATGCCTTCTACTTCTTGTGCTAATTTTTTGGCTTTAGATTTTATGAACTATGCAAGTTACTCATCTATTCATGTGTCATATATGCAAAAATCAAGGGAAGTAAAAATGGATGACATATACATATACAACATGTACACCTTGTCTCTTTTGTTAGCCACATTTCAGATTAAGCAACGCCGAGGACGGCTTTATTTTCAAGAAGGGGAGGATGATGAGGACATGACTACCTTGAATATGACCAAAAATATTGCATATATGCATATTTGTCAGGTGATTTCTAGTGCAAACTATTCAATAATCTGTTTATGTTATCCAGAACAAAAATACTTCACACACTTTTGTGTTTTGTCTAATTGCAGGTGTATGGGACATTTGTACAATCCACATATGAAGATAAGGAAGAAAGAGATGTTTATTTGCTATCCAAAAAGTTCTCTCACGTCACTTTTGGCCCAAGAGAAGATAGAGTCCAAGTCTCTCACGTTCTGGATTCAGATTTGGACTGCACAGACACACCTGACTCAAAACGCACACAAGTTTTTCATACGGACTCCGAATTGGGTGATTCTTTTTTTGTTGGAAACTAGATTTCGTGCGCTTTCCAACCCAATTGGAATCACCTTCAAATTCGTCCGGAGCGTTGAGTTGTGAACGAAACAATCTGATGCTGCAGCAGAATTTGAGTCAAACTACAAGTCCAAAGGTGTTACATCACCTCCACTTGGGCCCATTGGCCTTGTACGACCTAGATTTAGTTTTAGGCAGCCTTGGGACGTCCTCCCACCTCCTTGGCCTCCACCCCTTGCTCCTATATAAGTAGATCCATCTAGTAGCTTTTCCTTGGGATTTGTTTAGTTAAAAGTTAGCCATTGCAACTTCGTGTACTTCGTTTGTGTCCAATGACCAGACCAAGACCGCTTACGGATCCCCACCTTTATCAATACTTCATATATACTCGCAATATTCAGATTGCTTTTATCATATTCTTGCTTGTTCTTCGATTGCTTGCAGGAATAGACCTTCGTGGTCAGGTTGATTGTGCTCCGGCGTGGTCAATAACCTCTCAGAGTTGGTTTAGTGATTGCTAAGGCGCAACGTCGTGCACGATTGTAGTCGGATCGTCAAAGTCGTCTCCACCAAATCGATAGTTATCATCTCATCGAAAGATCGGGACACCCCGCCTCTATCACTCGCTGGATTCTATAGGCGTTTTGTGAGAGATTTCAGCACCATTGCTGCACCTCTCAATGAGCTTACAAAGAAAGATGTGCCTTTTCTTTGGGGTACCGCACAGGAAGAAGCCTTCACGGCATTGAAAGATAAGTTGACACATGCTCCTTTACTCCAACTTCCTGATTTTAATAAGACTTTTGAGCTTGAATGTGATGCTAGTGGAATTGGATTAGGAGGTGTGTTATTACAAGATGGCAAACCTGTTGCATACTTTTCTGAAAAATTGAGTGGGCCTAGTCTGAATTATTCTACTTATGATAAAGAATTATATGCTCTTGTTCGGACTTTAGAAACATGGCAACATTATTTATGGCCCAAAGAATTTGTTATACATTCTGATCATGAATCTTTGAAACATATTAAAAGTCAAGCTAAACTGAATCGTAAACATGCTAAATGGGTTGAATTCATTGAGACTTTCCCTTATGTCATTAAACACAAGAAGGGAAAAGAAAATGTTATTGCTGATGCATTGTCTCGTTGCTATACTATGCTTTCACAACTTGACTTCAAAATATTTGGTTTGGAGACCATCAAAGATCAATATGTGCATGATGCTGATTTTAAAGATGTAATGCAGAATTGTAAAGAAGGAAGAATGTGGAACAAGTTTGTTGTTAATGATGGATTTGTGTTTCGTGCTAACAAGCTATGCATTCCAGCTAGCTCCGTTCGTCTTTTGTTGTTGCAGGAGGCGCATGGAGGAGGATTAATGGGACACTTTGGCGTGAAAAAGACGGAGGACGTACTTGCTACACATTTCTTTTGGCCAAAGATGAGACGGGATGTTGAGCGTTTTATTGCTCGCTGCACTACATGTCAAAAAGCTAAGTCACGACTCAATCCTCATGGTTTATATATGCCTTTGCCTGTACCTAGTGTTCCTTGGGAGGATATATCTATGGACTTTGTTTTAGGTTTACCTCAAACAAAGAAGGGGAGGGATAGTATATTTGTTGTCGTGGATAGATTCTCGAAAATGGCACACTTTATACCATGTCATAAAAGCGATGATGCTGTTAATGTTGCTGATTTGTTCTTTCGTGAAATTATTCGCTTGCATGGTGTGCCAAATACTATTGTTTCAGATCGTGATACTAAATTTCTTAGCCACTTTTGGAGATGTTTATGGGCTAAGTTGGGGACTAAACTGCTTTTTAGTACTACATGACACCCCCAAACTGATGGACAAACTGAAGTAGTCAATAGAACGTTGTCTACTATGCTTAGGGCTGTTTTGAAGAATAATAAGAAAATGTGGGAGGAATGCTTGCCTCATATTGAATTTGCTTATAATCGTTCATTGCATTCTACTACTAAGATGTGCCCTTTTGAAGTTGTGTATGGTTTCCTACCTCGTGCACCTATTGATTTGTTGCCTCTTCCATCTTCGGAGAAGGTTAATTTTGATGCTAAACAACGTGCTGAATTGATTTTAAAAATGCATGAGTTAACTAAGGAAAACATTGAGCGCATGAATGCTAAATATAAACTTGCTGGAGATAAGGGTAGAAAACATGTTGTGTTTGCACCTGGAGATCTTGTTTGGTTACATTTGCGTAAGGATAGATTTCCTGATTTGCGCAAATCAAAGTTAATGCCACGTGTTGATGGTCCCTTTAAGGTGTTAGAGAAAATAAATGATAATGCATATAAACTTGAGTTGCCTGCAGATTTTGGGGTTAGTCCCACTTTTAACATTGCAGATTTGAAGCCTTATTTGGGTGAGGAAGATGAACTTCCGTCGAGGACGACTTCATTTCAAGAAGGGGAGGATGATGAGGACATCAATACAATTCTTACACCCACAGCCCCTGCTGCTATACATACTGGACCAATTACTAGAGCTCGTGCACGCCAACTAAATTACCAGGTACTTTCGTTTCTTGGTAATGATTCTAATGTTCATGAGAATATGATGCTGCCTAAATTGGATACATTTGTTTTGCTTACAAATGAAGGGCCTAGCTTGGAGAAGGATGAACATTGGAGCAAGAACAAGAATGGAGTTAGAAGTGATGATTTCAGGACTTTGAAGCCACCATAATGGGTGCATGAAGCCTTGGACGAAATATACAAGATGCCACTTCATAAATTTCGTCCTGAGGCTATTTTAGGTGCTGCGTCACCTTATTATTGGGCCAGGCCCATGTAATTTCGAAATACATAAGTATAGGCTATTTTTAGAGTCCGTATGTGTGGGGAAACAAGAGATAGGGTTGATTTCGGACCCCTCCACCAAGGGCCACGAAATTTCCCCCTCTTCCTCCATATATACAGCCCTTAGGGCATCGTTTAGACTTTGGGTTTTGTTTAGATTAAAAGTTCGCCATAGCTGCAACTTCGCGTACTTCGTTTGTGTTCAACGACCAGACAAAGGCGTCACAGAACCCCACCTTGATCAATAAAGCTTTCATCTTATATTCGCAATATCCAGATTGCAATCTCAGTTTCTTGCTTGTTCTTCGTTTGCTCGCAGGAAACAGACCCTCGTGGTCAGGTTGATCGTGCTCCGGCGTGGTCAATAACCTCTCGGAGTTGGTTTAGCGATTGCTAAGGCGCGACGTCCTCGCACGTTCGTAGTCGGATCGTCAAAGTCGACTTCCACCAAAGTGATATCCATCATCTCATCGAAAGACGGGACACCTTTGCCTCTATCAGAGGGCGTCGAGCTCAGCCAAAGAGGAGGCACCACCGAGCATGTCCGGTGCAGGAGCCGGTGCTGGAGCAGGTGCGGGAGCCGGTGCGGGAGCAGGTGCGGGAGCCGGTGCGGGAGCAGGTGCTCCCAAGAAGTCAGCAAGGGGAAAGTCCTCTGCACTTTTTTTTGGATTTTGCCTTGTCCAAGTGTAAACGCCCGTCACCAAGGAAGTAGATATATCTGCAATCGCCTGTTTTGCGGCAGCTACCGCTGTTGCGACTGTCTGAGATGATTTCTTATCAACCGCAATCTCAACCTTCTTGTCGATGCTTTCTTCAGTTAACCTCCGTCTTTCCTTTTTCTCCTCCGTGGTCTCACGGTAGTACTTCTTCCACGTGGCGCCGTCTCCGACACCGTGCGGGCGTCCATACGACGGTCGAGTATCCACCGATTGTTGTTTCAATATGTTCAACGCCCGGTTGAATGGAGTGTCCCAGTTGGGCCTCGCCAATGCCTCAGACGGCGAGCCGCTTTCGGCCACAATCCGGTGCTGCTCTCTCTGCAAAAGGCACAAGGATCGTTTACAAATATGACTAACGTGTGCAGTCGAATTGATCAGAAACTAAAATTACCAGCAGTCTCATGAACTCTATAATGACCAGTGTTGTCTCGAAACCTTCTTCACTGGGTCCCAACGGTGCCGGGCCCTCAGGACGTCACGCTCCCGCGGGACGGTGAAATCCGCCAAGGGGTCTGGGATGCCCAGACTCGCGGCTTCCGCGTCCTCCTTGGCCCATTTGGACCTCTTTCCGCCGTAACCACGGCTTTCGAGGTGGTGGGTCCCAATGTTCCTCTTTTGAAGCCCCTTCATGTACTTAGACTTTTCTTTGGCAGCTTCGGCCTCGCAAGTCTCCTTGAATATTTGAAACTACTCTTCCGTGATTGTCGGACTGTCCTTTACAATCTCGGAGTAGGGTTCCCCGTCGTTGATCTTTGCTTTCACTCGATTTTTCCAGGCGGCCAACGCGTTGCTAAACTTGGTCATGGCGTGTTTGTTTATCTTCTTCATTGTCGGGTCCTTGTCTGGATCTTCATAATCCTTCTCATTCCGGCCCGGGAACAAGAATATCTAGTGAAACTTCTTTAGGAGGGAGCTCCTCATATTTTCTATCTTCTTTAGATTCTCATCGTTGATGGTGGCGGTTGTCCGTATGATGCAGCCTATTTGATTGCCGTAGCACGCGCGCGCTTCCTCGGGCGCCTTTGGCTCAAAATTGCCGTCGTCCACCTCCGTGACCACCAGTCTAGTAGTCCTGAGTTTGTTAGGAACCCGTTGCCTCTTTGCTTTCGGTTCTACACCGGCTCCGCTCCCCGAGGCAGCACCGGTCTCAGCGCCGGTCTCGATGTCGGTCTGAATCTCAGCGCCGGTCTCAGTCTTAGCACCGGTCTGTGTGTCGGTCTCAGCACCGGTCTGCGTGTCGCTCTCAGTCCCCGATGCCACCGGTGGGCCTAGCAACAACATCTGTTGATCGTCGGTAAGGCTAAAAAATTCGTCTGCCGCCCGGTAGACGTCGTCGCAATCACCAGAACCTTGTCCTTCATCGTTGCTAGCCATGTTTCCTATGATTAAATCTAGTCAATTAATTCTAGACCTAATAAAATGAATAATGACATAAAAAAGGACTATTGTTTTGCAGGAATGTTGACTCCTTCCTGGTGCGGCAAATCCCGGGCACTCGATATGTCCTAGTTTGTAGCACAAGTCATGCCGAAATTCACGGGAAATTTCGGCATGACCTTTGCTAAAAAGTGGACAAATCGAGAACCTGAAATTTGCCGAAACAGAAATGAATCAACATTCCGGCAAAACATAGGCCACTCAGCATCATTCCCTGGAAACAACAAAGCCACTTGGGCACAATTGAACAACTTCAATGAAAAGATATAACATGACCACTTCAATGAAAAATAAAATTTGCCTAAATTCTTTTCCTTGAAAAATAGTGGTCTTTTCAAAAATCAAAAACCTTTGCCAATCTACTTAACCTAGCTTGTTAATCCAACGAACCTAATTAACCTACCTATTTAACCTAGTTAGTTAATCTAGTTTACCTAGATAATTAACCCTAATTAAACTAGTTAACGCAGCTAGTTCTCTATCAAAGCCTAAAATAAATTTTTGCACTAATTAACCTGGATAATTAACCTAATTAAACTAGTTAACCTGACTAGTTCTCTGTCAAAGCCCTAACCAAGTTTTTGCACTAACCTAGATAATTAACCTAATTAAACTAGTTAACCTAACTACTTCTCTGTCAAAGCCCTAACTAAATTTTTGCCCTAACCTAGATAATTAACCTAATTAAACTGGCTAACCTATGCATGAGAGAGAGGAGGGGTGGGGGCTTACAGATGATGGCTCCGGTGGTGGCGACGGAGGCAGTGGTGGCGAGGGAGGCAGGGGCGTCTCCGGTGACGGCGAGGGAGGCAGGGGCGTCTCCGGTGACGGCGAGGAAGATGGCATCGACGGCGGCTCCGGTGGCGTTGACGAGGCCGCGCGGCTCCGTGGCGTTGGGGCGGCTCCGGTGTCGTCGACGGCGCATGGCTCTGGTGGCGTCGACGTCGGCGGCGAAGTGGGGCGACGGTGAATCAGGGAGACGGCGGTGCGCGGGGTGGGTTGAGGGATTTGGGGGAGAAGTGGTGGCCGGGGGAAAACGGTTTTTTGGTTAAGTCAAACTTAGCGGTAGCGCGTTTTGCAAAACGCGCTATAGCTAAGATAGCTATAGCGGTTTTTGCAAAACGCGCTGCTGTTATAGCTATGTAAATTTCTTCCTTTTTTAATTTCCTTTTCTGTTTCTATAGAGAGGGTCTAGGACACGCACTGCAGCTACGTTAGCTATAGCGCCTCTAACAAACACACGCTGCTGCTATGCCTTCCTCCGATTTTTCGCTTTTTCGTTTATTTTGCTTTACATTTTATTTTTTCCTTTCTCCTTTTTCTATTTCTTTCATTTTCATTTATTTTCTATTTGTTTTTCATCTTATTTTATTTCCGTTAGTAGTAGCGCTCTTCCCAGGAAACGCGCTGCTAATTATGCCCTAGCGGTAGCGCGTTTCTTCGAAGCCCGCTACTGCTATGCGTAGCCTATCATTCTGCCAATGGGAATATTAGTAGTAGCGCTTTCTCAACTACAAGCGTTACTGCTAAGTTTGTATCTGTAGCGCAGTTTTTCTTAAATCGCTACTGCTATATAGCACTAGCGCGCTTTTTTGACCCGCGATGTTGCTAAATTTTTGTGTATAAGGTTTTCCCTAGTAGTGAAAGCCCGGAAGATAATTATATTAAGCTTCCGTATAAGAAGCCCCCAGGTATAATGAGCGCGCATAGCGTGTCAAGATTGTGTAGTCGAGTCACAATTAAAGCTTTTTAGGGCCATAAGGATAAAAAAAGAAAGAAAGAAAGAAAGAAAGAGGACATAATTTAAAAAGTGTGGAGGTAAGCAGGCGAACACAGAGTTCGGCGCTAGGCATAGAATCTTTGAAGTCTGGCTACGTTCCATGGGTTTGGCTCGAGTCGATGATCTGATGCATCACGCAGGCGGTACGCTCCTCCGGTGAGAACTTTATCAATGATGAAGGGACCCTACCACTTGGGCTTGAGCTTGTCCTTTTTCTTCTCTAGTAGGCGTAAAACCAGTTCGCCAACGTTATAAGTTTTGGCCCGCACTTCTCTGCTTTGATACCTTCGAGCCTGTTGTTGATAGAATACGGAACAGGCTTTTGCGACATCGCGCTCCTCCTCCAGGGCATCTAGACTGTCCTGCCGATCAAGCTCGGCTTCTCTTTCTTCATACATGCGCACTCGAGGTGAGTCATGAATGATATCGCAGGGCAATACCGCCTCTGCGCCGTACACCATGAAGAATGGTGTGTATCCGGTAGTGCGATTCGGCGTGGTCCGTAGTCCCCATAATACGGAGTTGAGCTCCTCAACCCAGTGCGTATCTGACTCCTTCAAGGATCGCACTAGTCTGGGTTTGATGCCGCTCATAATAAGATCGTTTGCTTGTTCGACTTGACCGTTTGTTTGGGGGTGATAGACGGAGGCGTAATCGAGCTTAATGCCCATGTTGCCGCACCAAGTTTTCACCTCGTCGGCTGTGAAGTTGGAGCCATTATCGGTGATGATGCTGTGGGGGACACCGTAACGGTGTACAACCCCTGATATGAAGTCTATCACTGGTCCGGATTCGGCCATTTTAACTGGTTTGGCCTCTATCCATTTGGTGAATTTATCCACCATGACCAATAGGTATTTTTTCTTATGGCTTCCTCCTTTAAGAGGTCCGACCATATCGAGCCCCCGGACCGCAAAGGGCCAAGTTATGGGGATTTTTTGGAGAGCGGTAGGTGGCATATGGCTTTGATTTGCAAAGAGCTGGCAACCGACGCAATGTTGGACGAGGTCCTGTGCGTATGCTCGGGCTGTCGACCAGTAGAAACCTGTGCGGAAGGCCTTGCTTACAAGGGCCCGAGCTGCGGCGTGGTGGCCGCCGAGTCCAGCATGAATTTCGGCTAAAAGCTGCCGCCCTTCCTCTTCGGAGATGCACCTTTGGAGTACTCCGGTAGCGCTTTTCTTATAAATCTCTCCCTCGTGGACCTTGTAGGCTATAGAGCGCCGCACAATGCAACGTGCTTCATTTTGGTCCTCGGGGAGTTCTTGCCTATTTAGGTAGGCTAAGAAGGGTTCTGTCCACGGGGCGATGACAACCATGATCACGTGTGTCGAGGGTGTTATTTCGGTGGCGGAGCCTCCGATTATGTCAGTGTGTTCGGGATCTGGGGTTGTGGTCGGATCCGGACTAGTATTGCCGGTCTCCCCTTGCCACACCATGGATGGCTTGAACAGCCTTTCCGAGAAGATATTAGGTGGGACATTGTCGCGCTTAGCGCGGATGCGGGTGAGGATATCCGCCGCTTGATTGTTTTCTCGAACCACATGATGGAATTCGAGCCCCTCGAACCAAGCTGACATCTTGAGGATGGCATTGCGGTAAGCCGCCATTTTTGGGTCCTTGGCATCAAAGTCACCATTTATTTGAGATATTGCGAGGTTCGAATCCCCCCGCACTTCTAGGCATTGAATGCCCATGGAGACTGCCATCCAAAGACCATGCAACAGAGCCTCGTATTCGGCTGCATTGTTGGAGTCTGTGTTTAATATTTGGAGTACGTATTGGACTGTATCTCCGGTGGGGGATGTCAGGACAACGCCCGCTCCCAGTCCGGCCAGCATCTTAGAGCCGTCAAAGTGCATGATTCAATTAGAGTATGCACCATACTCTTTAGGGAGTTCAGCTTCTGTCCATTCGGCGACAAAGCCAGCCAGTACTTGCGACTTAATTGCTCGTCGTGGTTTATATATGATGTCGAACGGGAGGAGCTCGATGGCCCACTTAGCAATCCGGCCTGTAGCATCGCGGTTATTTATTATATCATTGAGTGGTACTTCGGAGGCCACCGTGATTGAACACTCTTGAAAGTAGTGTCGTAGTTCCCGGGATGCCATGAAGACTGCATATGCTATCTTTTGATAATGTGGGTACTGTGACTTGCATGGTGTGCGGACAGTGGATACGTAGTATACCGGCTTTTCAAGCGGGAACTTATGTCCGTCCTCCTCTCATTCGATGACGAGCACTGTGCTTACAACTTGGTGCGTTGCAGCTATATATAATAGCATGGGTTCGCCGATGTTTGGTGCGGCCAGGATTGGGTTGCTGGCCAAGAGGGCCTTTATTTCTTCCAGTCCGGCCATGGCCGCATCCGTCCACTCGAAGTGTGCGGTGCGTCGGAGAAGGCGATAGAGGGGTAGTGCCTTTTCTCCCAATCGGGAGATTAAGCGGCTTAAGGCAGCCACGCATCCAGTTAATTTCTGCATTTGCTTGAGGTCTGTTAGGGTAGCCAACTGTGACAAAGCTCAGATTTTGACCGGATTTGCTTCAATTCCTCAATTGGAAATGATGAAACCCAGGAGCTTTCCGGCAGGAACGCTGAAAACGCATTTTTCCGGGTTGAGCTTGATGTCATATGTTCAGAGATTGTCGAACGTAAGCCTGAGGTCGTCTATTAAAGATTCGAAGTGTCTGGTCTTGATGACCACATCGTCTACGTATGCCTCAACTGTTTTGCCGATTTGTTTTTTCAGGCATGTCTGAATCATGCGTTGATAGGTTGCACCGGCATTTTTTAGCCCGAAAGGCATGGTGTTGAAACAGAAGGGGCCGTATGGAGTGATGAATGTTGTTGCTGCTTGATCGGACTCCGCCATCTTGATTTGATGGTATCTGGAGTATGCGTCGAGGAAGCACAATGAGTCCTGTCCTGCGGTAGTATCGATAATTTGATCGATGTGGGGGAGAGGGAAGGGATCCTTGGGGAAAGCCTTATTGAGGTCCTTGAAATCGACACATAGGCACCAGGATTTGTCCTTCTTTGGTACCATCACCAGGTTTGCTAGCGAGTCCGGGTGTTTTATTTCTCTGATGAATCCGGCTTCAAGTAACTTGGCTAGCTCCTCCCCCATGGCTTGTCATTTAGGTTCTAAAAATCGCCGAAGAGTCTGCTTGACCGGCTTGTATCCCTTCAGTATTTTTAGGCTATGCTCGGCCAGCCTGCGTGGGATGCCTGGCATGTCTGAAGGCTGCCAGGCGAAGATGTCCCAATTCTCGCGCAAGAACGCCCGTAGTGCGGCGTCTATTGTGGGGTTCAGCTGTGCCCCGATGGATGCTATTTTTGTAGAGTCCGTTGGGTGGACTTGGAATTTGACTATTTCATCCGCTGGTTTGAAAGAGGTGGACTTGGATCGTTTGTCGAGTATCACATCGTCCTTGTCCACTGTGGAGCGCATCGCAGTTAGTTCTTTGGCCACGAGGGCTTCGGATAATGCCTCAATGGCTAGAGCAGCGTTTTTATTTTCGGTGCGGAGTGCTACGTCCGGATCACTGGCTAGAGTGATGATTCCATTGGGCCTGGGCATCTTGAGCTTCATGTACCCGTAATGGGGTATAGCTTGGAAGCTCACGAATGCATCCTGCCCTAAAAGGGCGTGATATCCGCTGCTGAACAGGGCCACTTGGAATGTTATCTCCTCGGACGTGTAATTCTCCGGCGTGCCAAATACCACATTGAGTGTGATTTTTCCCGCACATGGTGCCTCCCGACTAGGGATGATTCCTCTGAAAGTCGTGCTGCTTTGCTCAATGCGGCTCTTGTCTATTTCCATTTTGTTGAGAGTTTCCTCGTAGATGAGATTTAATCCGCTGCCACCGTCCATGAGCACTTTATTGAGCCGGAAGCCATCCCCAATTGGGCTAAGGACCAAAGCGACTGGTGCTCGGATAGTTCAGAATTGAGGTTCGTCACTGGCATTGAAGGTTATGGCCGTGTCACTCCATGGATTTATTGCTGCAACATGGCAGACTTCAGCGAGGCTGCGGAGTGCTCTCTTGCACCTGTTATTTGAGGCGAAAGTCTCAAAGATTGTCAATACTGTATCGTTGTTTTCTACGGGATGATGCTCTGCGGTATCGTTAATGAGGAGATCCTCACCGCTCTTGGGCACCTGCCGAAGTATCCAACATGCTCTAAGGCTGTGTGTTGGTATGGTATCTGGTGTGGTGTGAATTTTGCATGGCCGATTGAGCCATCCCTCCAATACGGTTCCACGCCCAGTAGTGGGCTTTGGTTTCTTTGTAATTGGATCGGGTGACTTGCGAGAGTGCACCCTTTTAGTTCGGACGAGGGGTTTAGTGAGGGCCCGAGGATCCCAGAATTTTGCTTGGGTTTTCCAGGCGCTTTCCATCGCACAGTACTTCTGTACTATGGCCGCCAAGTCAGCGAAGTGTGTTATGTCACGGCGACTTATGGCGTTGAGGATTCCCTTGTCCGTGCAATTTTTGCAAAAGAATGAGATTGCGTGTTCCTCGTGATAGTCCTTGACCTTGCTCATTACAAAGAGGAATCTGGCCCAAATGTGATGTACTGTCTCTTGGAGCTCTTGTCTAATGTGGGAAAGATCGCTTTATCTGGGTGGGTGGGTAGATTTAAGTCCGGACCTTGACCCGATCTGAGACCCAGGGGCAGAGGAGCTTCCAAACTAGGCAGTTCGGGCTCCGGGAAGTTGCCCAATTTTTCTAGCCCGTTGTCCGATTCTAAGTTCGGAGCCTGGGTCATATCCTACCGTGAATGGGTATCCATCTTGGAGAGCTCGGGAATCCGGACATAGCTCATCCTCAAAATAGAGGAAGAATCGCTGCATTGCTCCTCCACCACCGCTATCTGATGGGTGACCGGCGGAGAGTTAATCTCTCTTTGGTCGGGTTTAAGCCCGATCCGATCATAGTTCGTAGCGACTCCCAAGGCGGCGATGCGATCCAAGAGCTCATTCAAGGACGAGAGCTCCATTGGATCCATCTGCTCGGTGTATTCCGAGCTGACGTGGATGCTGTTTTTGATGACCCGAGAAGTCATCGTCGGCGCGGCGGCCGAACGGGTGGTCGTGACGAAGCCGCCTAGTCGGAGAGTTTGGCCTAAAGCCAGGACTTCCCCAGAGGTGATGCTGTCCTTGATAACAAGGCGATCCATCAAGCCTTACCGTGACGACACGGTGGAACTCTCAATGAAAGCACCAATGTCGATGTCAAAACTGGCGGATCTCAGGTAGGGGGTCCCGAACTATGCGTCTAAGGCTAATGGTAACGGGAGGCGGGGGACACAATGTTTTACCCAGGTTCGGGCCCTCTCCATGGAGGTAACACCCTACTTCCTGCTTGATTGATCTTGATGATATGAGTATTACAAGAGTTGATCTACCACGAGATCGTAGAGGCTAAACCCTAGAAGCTAGCCTATGATTATGATTGTTCTTGTCCTACGGACTAAACCCTCCGGTTTATATAGACACCGGAGGGGGCTAGGGTTACACAAAGTCGGTTATAGAGAAGGAAATCTACATATCCGAATAGCCAAGCTTGCCTTCCATGCAAAGGAGAGTCCCACCCGGACACGGGACGAAGTCTTCAATCTTGTTTCTTCATAGTCCAACAGTCTGGCACAAGTACATGGTCCGGCAGTCCGAGGACCCCCTAATCTAGGACTCCCTCACCCCTTGCTAGCTGGGACCCACTGTCGGTGTCAAAACCGGCGGATCTCGGGTAGGGGGTCCCGAACTGTGCGTCTAGGCGGATGGTAACAGGAGACAAGGGACACGATGTTTTTACCCAGGTTCGGGCCCTCTCGATGGAGGTAAAACCCTACTCCTGCTTGATTGATATTGATGATATGGGTAGTACAAGAGTGGATCTACCACAAGATCAAGGAGGCTAAACCCTAGAAGCTAGCCTATGGTATGATTGTTGTAATTGTTGTCGTCCTATGGACTAAAACCCTCCGGTTTATATAGACACCGGAGAGGGCTAGGGTTACACAGAGTCGGTTACAATGGTAGGAGATCTACATATCCGTATTGCCAAGCTTGCCTTCCACGCCAAGGAAAGTCCCATCCGGACACGGGATGAAGTCTTCAATCTTGTATCTTCATAGTCTTGGAGTCCGGCCGATGATGATAGTTCGGCTATCCGGACACCCCCTAGTCCAGGACTCCCTCAGCAGCCCCTAAATCGGGCTTCAATGACAACGAGTCCGGCGCGCATATTGTCTTCGGCATTGCAAGGCGGGTTCCTCCTCCGAATAATTCATAGAAGATTGTGAACGCCAGGATAGTGTTCGGCTCTGTAAAATAAATTCCACATACCACCGTAGAGAGAATAATATGTACACAAGTTCAATCTGCTCACGTATTTTGTGGCGTGACATCACACCACTACCAAGCCTTTACTTGAATCGTTTTTATTATACCACCTCAGCGCGTTTAGCGAAGCGGTTTCCTTGGCATGTCTTGTCGAAGCAGAGATCGTGTTCCCCTTATTCCGGGATTCCCATCAATACGGACGTGGGTAACCCAATCGCGCCATTGATTGTGGCGCTTGGGAGATAAGCGAGTTTTACCAGGCCGCTGGGGACGCACAGTTTTCGTCTGCCCATATATAAGGGGATAAGGATCCACCCCTTCTACCTACGCCTTCTTCCTCCTTTGCTTATCCATCTCCGCACATTCGAGCTCCAGCGCCCAAGTCCGCACATCTCACCTCAACCTTCTCCAGCCATGTCCGGAGCGGGAGGCAAGTGGATGTCCTCCTCCGTTACGGAGGGGCACATCGAGAAGCTGCGCAGCACCGGATACCTGTCTAGCGACGTCGCGCACCGGCTGCCCAACGAGGGGCAGCTCATCCCCACCCCCAGGCCCCATGAGAGGGTCATATTCCTTCCCCACTTCCTCCGCGGACTGGGCTTCCCACTCCACCCCTTCGTCCGGGGGCTCATGTACTACTACGGCCTGGACTTCCATGATCTGGCTCCAAATTTCATCCTCAATATCTCGGAGTTTATCGTCGTGTGCGAGGCCTTCCTCTGCATCCAGCCCCACTTCGGCTTGTGGCTAAAGACCTTCAATGTCAAGCCGAAGGTTGTGAAGGGCAGCCAAGCGGAGTGCGGAGGCGCCATGGTGGGCAAAATGCCCAACATCACCTGGCTCGAGGGCGCCTTCGTGGAGTCCATCAAAGGGTAGCAATCGTGGTGGTTCTACATCACCGAGCCGCGTGACTCTAAATGGGCAGCGGCCCCCGAATTCAGATCTGGCATCCCCATGCAGCTCACCTCCTGGAAAGAGAAGGGCTTGCTTTGGGGTAGTTCGGAGGAGCTGACCGGACTCCAGTCCTGTCTCCAGACCCTGGTGAACAAGAAGCTCAAGCTTGTCAACGTGATCCAGGTCATGCTTGTCCGCTGGATTTTCCCCTGCCAGCAACGGGATTTCAATTTGTGGGAGTTTAATCCGGCACAGCACCAGACCTTGAGCGGCCTCTTCGACACTACATACAAAGAGGCCTGGAGGGTGCTGTTCAAGGGCGCCGAAGCTCCCGCATCCGCTATCGAAGATCGCGGATTCAGCTCCCAGCGTCCAGATGGTGAGGTAAGCTATGTTATCCTTTATGGGACATTCGTTTTTCATAGTTTGACTCTATGCGGGATCTAAACTCCCAATGCCTTTAACAGGACTGGCAGAAGACGTCCGGACAGGTTAACTGTCCGGCTCCCCTTCCAGAAGACCCAGCGGACGCCCATTTGACAGGGCTGCTGGTCCCGGCACTTTACGTAGTGCCGGAGGAGAAGGCCAAGAAGAAGGCCACGGGAACCAGAAGGAGTTCCCGACGTCAGGTGGTATCGGACTCATCGTCCGATGACTCCGAGGCGGGCTCCTCCCCCGAGGAGGAGGAGAAAGAGGCCTCTCCCCTAGCGGGGGGAGAGAAGAAGAGGAAGGCCTCCCCAACGAGGGAGGCCGAAGGGTCCAAGAAGAGAAGGACCCTTCCTCCGGACTGCTCCGCCAACGCCGACGACGGCGACGAGGAGTGGCCCTCAAGGGCCAAGCCCCTGGCAAGATCGTAAGTATCTAGATTCCTAGATGATTTATAATTTTTCTTTTTGCCACGCGGTGTCTTTCAAATGCCGCATACAACCTGTAGTCCGGCCAAGGACGATCTTCCCGCTTCGTCGAGCGGGTCCTTGGGCACGTCGGATATGGATTCCCTTCCAACCGCCTCCACCCCTCGTGACGCTGACGACGCAGAGGTGGGATCCCAGGAGGGGGAGGCTCCGGAGGTGCCGCAGGGCAACCTCCCGGACTTCGCACCGGACTCCGCACCGGAACCTGCAGTGGTTCCGGAGTCCGGCAGGCGGCCGCTTCGTAAGAAGGGCAAGACTGTGACACCGGCGGCCTCCGTCCAACCGGAGGCGCCGGATAACTTGTTGGAGGCGCTCAACGGCGCTTCCATCGAAGAAGAACACCGCACTATCATGAGTGTGGTGATTCAGAAGGTTCAGCTCGCCAAGAGCGGGCTGACCGAAGCCTACAGCAGCCTTCTAACAGGCTTTGAGGTAAGAAATGTAATATAATACCGCATAGACTGTAGCCCCTGATGCTCGGTTCGGTGTTCAGAAAGAAAAGCCGGACCGAGGATCTAAAAAAGATATACGCAGGAGTTCTAAAAAACATGTCAATATGGGATTGCAGGCTGCGCTGCTGACCTCTGCCGCACTGACTGCGGAGGTCGATGCTTTGAAGCAGAACCTCGATCGGTCCGAGAACGAGCTCGGCCGTGCCAAGAAGCAGCTCGAGGACAAGGAAGGTGAGTAACACCGTATTAAATTTGTACCTTACAGAAAAGGATTTTGGTTGCAAGAGAAATGATAGAGGCTGAGGTGTCCCGTCTTTCGATGAGATGGTGGATTTCGCTTTGGTGGAAGTCGACTTTGACGATCCGACTACGAACGTGCGAGGACGTCGCGCCTTAGCAATCGCTAAACCAACTCCGATAGGTTATTGACCACGCCGGAGCACGATCAACCTGACCACGAGGGTCTGTTTCCTGCGAGCAAACGAAGAACAAGCAAGAAACTAAGATTGCAATCTGGATATTGCGAATATAAGATGAAAGCTTTATTGATCAAGGTGGGGTTCTGTGACGCCTTTGTCTGGTCGTTGAACACAAACGAAGTACGCGAAGTTGCAGCTATGGCGAACTTTTAATCTAAACAAAACCCAAAGTCTAAACGATGCCCTAAGGGCTGTATATATGGAGGAAGAGGGGGGAATTTCGTGGCCCTTGGTGGAGGGGTCCGAAATCAACCCTATCTCTGGTTTCCCCACACATACGGACTCTAAAAATAGCCTATACTTATGTATTTCGAAATTACATGGGCCTGGCCCAATAATAAGGTGACGCAGCACCTAAAATAGCCTCGGGACGAAATTTATGAAGTGGCATCTTGTATATTTCGTCCAAGGCTTCATGCACACATTATGGTGGCTTCAAAGTCCTGAAATCATCACTTGTAACTCCGTTCTTGTTCCCCTTGCGCATGCCATCATCTCCATGCTTGTTCTTGCTCCAATGTTCATCCTTCTCCAAGCTAGGCCCTTCATTTGTAAGCAAAACAAATGTATCCAATTTAGGCAGCATCATATTCTCATGAACATTAGAATCATTACCAAGAAACGAAAGTACCTGATAATTTAGTTGGCGTGCACGAGCTCTAGTAATTGGTCCAGTATGTATAGCAGCAGGGGCTGTGGGTATAACAATTGTATTGATGTCCTCATCATAGCCACTACGCAAATCAACTTTGGAGAATATTGTAGAGCCACTCAATTCATCAAGCATATCATCTAGCCTAGGAATAGGATGACGATAACGAATAGTAATATTATTAATGCCTCTACAATCAACACACATACGTGATGTACCATCCTTTTTCGGCACTAGAATAATAGGAACAGCACAAGGACTAAGGGATTCGCGTATATAACCTTTGTCGAGAAGCTCTTGTACTTGACGCATAATCTCCTTCGTCTCCTCTGGATTGGTACGGTATGGTGCACGGTTTGGCAGTGAAGCACCGGGAATTAAGTCAATCTGATGCTCAATCCCTCGAATAGGCGGTAATCCCGGTGGCACGTCTTGTGGAAAAACGTCAGCGAACTCCTGCAAAATGTTAGTGACAGCAGGAGGCAAAGAGGAAGGCACGTCCTCGAATGAAAATAATGCCTCTTTGCACACAAAAGCATAGCAAATAGATTTACTAAAATCTAGCTCATCAATATCAGATTTGGTGGCAAATAAACATGCACTTTTCAATTTAATTTCAGAAGCAACACTAGATGGTTTATTATTAGGCTTCATTTGTTGCTCAAATTCGTTTGCCACAATCTGATTTTAACTCTTATTCTTCTCCTGTTGTGCTTTATTAGCTCTATTAATATCATCTTTGAAAATGGAATCAGGAGTCATAGGAAGCAAAGTAATATTTTTATCCTTATGAACAAGAGTATAGTGATTGTTTCTACCATGGTGTACAGAATTTTTATCAAATTGCCATGGTCTACCAAGTAATAAGGAACATGCTTGCATAGGTACCACATCACAATCAACATAATCAGCATATGTAGAGATACTAAAATGCACACGAACAGTACGTGTTACCTTAACCTTGCCGCTGTTGTTGAACCATTGGATGTAGTAAGGATGTGGATGTGGTCTTGTGGTGAGAGAAAGCTTCTCCACCATCTCCATGCTAGCCAAGTTGTTGCAGCTCCCTCCGTCTATTATGACGCGCACAGAACGTTCCTTCACAACTCCCTTGGTATGGAACAAATTGTGCCTCTGATTTTGCTCAGCTTGTGTGACCTGCACACTCAAAACACGTTGAGCAACTAAACATTCATACATGTCAGCGTCTTCAGGAGCCATGTATTGCGTCTCATGATCAGAATCATCTCCACCATGTTCTTCACGTGTAATAAGAGCCAATGTCTCCTCATCATAGTCACTAGCGGACTCATATCCACCATCCGCGGTAGCAATCATCACACGCGGAGATTTGCACTCCCTCGCATAATGACCTCCAACCTTACAACGACGACAAATAATATCACTTGTGTGCCCTGTTGATGCCATGGAAGAAGAAGAACGCTGTGCAGGACCCGCAGGTGCGCTCTTGGAAAATAATGGTGGTTGTGCCTGTTTTCTTGTATCACGGCTGGAGGTGGCACCGGATGGAGGTGCTGGTGCAGTTGAAGTAGAAGATGCACGTGGTGTCCATGATGAAGGTCGGCCTGCAGAAAAGTTAGTTCGCCCCAATGCTTGTCGATCCTGCACTTCACGTTCAGCTTTACAAGCAAGATGGAATAAACGAGTGATATTAGTATACTCCTTATAGTCTAGAATGGTCTGAATCTCTCTATTTAATCCACCCAGAAAACGTGCAAGCATAGCTTCATTCTCCTCAACAATACCACATCTAATCATGCCAGTTTGTAATTCCTGATAATATTCTTCTACAGAATTTTTCCCTTGTCTTAAACGCTGCAATTTTTGAAGCAATTCACGTTGATAATATGGTGGAACCCAACGCGTACGCATAGCAGTTTTCAAAGCAGCCCAAGTAGTTGGAATAGGATATAATCTACAATGTTCAGTGATAGAGGCAAAGGTGTCCCGTCTTTCGATGAGATGGTGGATTTCGCTTTGGTGGAAGTCGACTTTGACGATCCGACTACGAACGTGCGAGGACGTCGCGCCTTAGCAATCGCTAAACCAACTCCGAGAGGTTATTGACCACGCCGGAGCACGATCAACCTGACCACGAGGGTCTGTTTCCTGCGAGCAAACGAAGAACAAGCAAGAAACTGAGATTGCAATCTGGATATTGCGAATATAAGATGAAAGCTTTATTGATCAAGGTGGGGTTCTGTGACGCCTTTGTCTGGTCGTTGAACACAAACGAAGTACGCGAAGTTGCAGCTATGGCGAACTTTTAATCTAAACAAAACCCAAAGTCTAAACGATGCCCTAAGGGCTGTATATATGGAGGAAGAGGGGGGGAATTTCGTGGCCCTTGGTGGAGGGGTCCGAAATCAACCCTATCTCTTGTTTCCCCACACATACGGACTCTAAAAATAGCCTATACTTATGTATTTCGAAATTACATGGGCCTGGCCCAATAATAAGGTGACGCAGCACCTAAAATAGCCTCGGGACGAAATTTATGAAGTGGCATCTTGTATATTTCGTCCAAGGCTTCATGCGCACATTATGGTGGCTTCAAAGTCCTGAAATCATCACTTGTAACTCCGTTCTTGTTCCCCTTGCGCATGCCATCATCTCCATGCTTGTTCTTGCTCCAATGTTCATCCTTCTCCAAGCTAGGCCCTTCATTTGTAAGCAAAACAAATGTATCCAATTTAGGCAGCATCATATTCTCATGAACATTAGAATCATTACCAAGAAACGAAAGTACCTGATAATTTAGTTGGCGTGCACGAGCTCTAGTAATTGGTCCAGTATGTATAGCAGCAGGGGCTGTGGGTGTAACAATTGTATTGATGTCCTCATCATCCTCCCCTTCTTGAAATGAAGTCGTCCTCGACGGAAGTTCATCTTCCTCACCCAAATAAGGCTTCAAATCTGCAATGTTAAAAGTGGGACTAACCCAAAATCTGCAGGCAGCTCAAGTTTATATGCATTATCATTTATTTTCTCTAACACCTTAAAGGGACCATCAGCACGTGGCATTAACTTTGATTTGCGCAAATCAGGAAATCTATCCTTACGCAAATGTAACCAAACAAGATCTCCAGGTGCAAACACAACATGTTTTCTACCCTTATCTCCAGCAAGTTTATATTTAGCATTCATGCGCTCAATGTTTTCCTTAGTTAACTCATGCATTTTTAAAATCAATTCAGCACGTTCTTTAGCATCAAAATTAACCTTCTCCGAAGATGGAAGAGGCAACAAATCAATAGGTGCACGAGGTAGGAAACCATACACAACTTCAAAAGGGCACATCTTAGTAGTAGAATGCAATGAACGATTATAAGCAACTTCAATATGAGGCAAGCATTCCTCTCACATTTTCTTATTATTCTTCAAAACAGCCCTAAGCATAGTAGACAACGTTCTATTGACTACTTCAGTTTGTCCATCAGTTTGGGGGTGACAAGTAGTACTAAAAAGCAGTTTAGTCCCTAACTTAGCCCATAAACATCTCCAAAAGTGGCTAAGAAATTTAGTATCACGATCTGAAACAATAGTATTTGGTACACCATGCAAGCGAATAATTTCACGAAAGAACAAATCAGCAACATTAACAGCATCGTCGCTTTTATGACATGGTATAAAGTGTGCCATTTTCGAGAATCTATCCACGACAACAAATATGCTATCCCTCCCCTTCTTTGTTTGAGGTAAACCTAAAACAAAGTCCATAGATATATCCTCCCAAGGAACACTAGGTACAGGCAAAGGCATATATAAACCATGAGGATTGAGTCGTGACTTAGCTTTTTGACATGTAGTGCAGCGAGCAATAAAACGCTCAACATCCCGTCTCATCTTTGGCCAAAAGAAATGTGTAGCAAGTACGTCCTCCGTCTTCTTCACGCCAAAGTGTCCCATTAATCCTCCTCCATGCGCCTCCTGCAACAACAAAAGACGAACGGAGCTAGCTGGAATGCATAGCTTGTTAGCACGAAACACAAATCCATCGTTAACAACAAACTTGTTCCACATTCTTCCTTCTTTACAATTATGCATTACATCTTTAAAATCAGCATCATGCACATATTGATCTTTGATGGTCTCTAAACCAAATATTTTGAAGTCAAGTTGTGAAATCATAGTATAGCGACGAGACAATGCATCAGCAATAACATTTTCTTTTCCCTTCTTGTGTTTAATGACATAAGGGAAAGTCTCAATGAATTCAACCCATTTAGCATGTCTACGATTCAGTTTAGCTTGACTTTTAATATGTTTCAAAGATTCATGATCAGAATGTATAACAAATTCTTTGGGCCATAAATAATGTTGCCATGTTTCTAAAGTCCGAACAAGAGCATATAATTCTTTATCATAAGTAGAATAATTCAGACTAGGCCCACTCAATTTTTCAGAAAAGTATGCAACAGGTTTGCCATCTTGTAATAACACACCTCCTAATCCAATTCCACTAGCATCACATTCAAGCTCAAAAGTCTTATTAAAATCAGGAAGTTGGAGTAAAGGAGCATGTGTCAACTTATCTTTCAATACCGTGAAGGCTTCATCCTGTGCGGTACCCCAAACAAAAGGCACATCCTTCTTTGTAAGCTCGTTGAGAGGTGCAGCAATGGTGCTGATATCTCTCACAAAACGCCTATAGAATCCAGCGAGGCCAAGAAAACTCCTCACTTGTGTGACCGTTTTGGGCTGCGGCCAACTCTCAATAGCTTCAATCTTGGCTTTGTCAACTTCAATTCCCTGTGGAGTAACAACATAGCCAAGAAAAGATACTCGGTCGGTGCAAAAGGTGCACTTCCCAAGGTTACCAAACAAACGTGCATCACGTAGAGCAATAAAAACAGCACGTAAATGTTCCAAATGTTCTCAAAGATCTGCTATAAATCAGTATATCATCAAAATAGACTACCACAAATCGTCCAATGAAAGCACGTAAAACTTCGTTCATTAGTCTCATGAAAGTACTAGGCGCATTAGTTAACCCAAAAGGCATGACTAACCACTCATATAATCCAAACTTAGTTTTAAATGCTGTTTTCCATTCATCTCCCAATTTCATACGAATTTGATGGTATCCACTACGCAAATCAACTTTGGAGAATATTGTAGAGCCACTCAATTCATCAAGCATATCATCTAGCCTAGGAATAGGATGACGATAACGAATAGTAATATTATTAATGCCTCTACAATCAACACACATACGTGATGTACCATCCTTTTTCGGCACTAGAATAATAGGAACAGCACAAGGACTAAGGGATTCGCGTATATAACCTTTGTCGAGAAGCTCTTGTACTTGACGGATAATCTCCTTCGTCTCCTCTGGATTGGTACGGTATGGTGCACGGTTTGGCAGTGAAGCACCGGGAATTAAGTCAATCTGATGCTCAATCCCTCGAATAGGCGGTAATCCCGGTGGCACGTCTTGTGGAAAAACGTCAGCGAACTCCTGCAAAATGTTAGTGACAGCAGGAGGCAAAGAGGAAGGCACGTCCTCGAATGAAAATAATGCCTCTTTGCACACAAAAGCATAGCAAACAGATTTGCTGAAATCTAGCTCATCAATATCAGATTTGGTGGCAAATAAACATGCACTTTTCAATTTAATTTCAGAAGCAACACTAGATGGTTTATTATTAGGCTTAATTTGTTGCTCAAATTCTTTTGCCACAATCTGATTTTCACTCTTATTCGTCTCCTGTTTTGCTTTATTAGCTCTATTAATATCATCTTTCAAAATGGAATCAGGAGTCATAGGAAGCAAAGTAATATTTTTATCCTTATGAACAAGAGTATAGTGATTGTTTCTACCATGGTGTACAGAATTTTTATCAAATTGCCATGGTCTACCAAGTAATAAGGAACATGCTTGCATAGGTACCACATCACAATCAACATAATCAGCATATGTAGAGATACTAAAATGCACACGAACAGTACGTGTTACCTTAACCTTGCCGCTGTTGTTGAACCATTGGATGTAGTAAGGATGTGGATGTGGTCTTGTGGTGAGAGAAAGCTTCTCCACCATCTCCATGCTAGCCAAGTTGTTGCAGCTCCCTCCGTCTATGATGACGCGCACAGAACGTTCCTTCACAACTCCCTTGGTATGGAACAAATTGTGCCTCTGATTTTGCTCAGCTTGTGTGATCTGCACACTCAAAACAGGTTGAGCAACTAAACATTCATACCTGTCAGCATCTTCAGGAGCCATGTATTGCGTTTCATGATCAGAATCATCTCCACCATGTTCTTCACGTGTAATAAGAGCCAAAGTCTCCTCATCATAGTCACTAGCAGACTCATATCCACCATCCGCGGTAGCAATCATCACACGCGGAGATTTGCATTCTCTCGCATAATGACCTCCTCCCTTACAACGATGACAAATAATATCACTTGTGTGCCCTGTTGATGCCATGGAAGAAGAAGAACGATGTGCAGGCCCCGCAGGTGCGCTCTTGGCAGATAATGGTGGTTGTGCCTGTTTTCTTGTATCACGGCTGGAGGTGGCACCGGATGGAGGTGCTGGTGCAGTTGAAGTAGAAGATGCACGTGGTCCATGATGAAGGTCGGCCTGCAGAAAAGTTAGTTCGCCCCAATGCTTGTCGATCCTGCACTTCACGTTCAGCTTTACAAGCAAGATGGAATAAACGAGTGATATTAGTATACTCCTTATAGTCTAGAATGGTCTGAATCTCTCTATTTAATCCACCCAGAAAATGTGCAAGCATAGCTTCATTCTCCTCAACAATACCACATCTAATCATGCCAGTTTGTAATTCCTGATAATATTCTTCTACAGAATTTTTCCCTTGTCTTAAACGCTGCAATTTTCGAAGCAATTCACGTTGATAATATGGTGGAACCCAACGCGTACGCATAGCAGTTTTCAAAGCAGCCCAAGTAGTTGGAATAGGATATAATCTACAATGTTCAGACCACCATACACATGCAAAACTAGTGAAAGCACAAACAGCAGCAGCAACTCGTCTCTCCTCAGGGTATTGTAAACATGTAAATCGTTGTTCAGTTTCTAACTCCCAAGTAAGATATATATCAGGAACATATCTACCCTCAAATGGTGGAATATTCAATTTCAGTTTAGGAATATGGACATCATCTCGTACCTGAGGTGGTGGTGCAGGCCTACCATTACGAATATATACGTGAGGTCGACCTGCTGGTGGTGGTACAGGTGGCTGCACGTAGTGCTGATTTTGATCAACCTCATCCTCATAATCTCCCACATAATCATCCTCCTCCGCATCAGCAGCAGGAGCCACAGAAGTATCAACAGCAGCACCAACAGTTTGGCCAAACGCAAGAGGAACACGGCTTGCTCGGCGGAGGTCTGTTTCGCGACGTGGAGGTAGTCGTTGTTGTTGTTGTTGGAGAGGTGCGTTAGGTGCAGCGGGTGGTGGTGGTGGAAGACGCGCGAGCAATTCATTAAACTTGTTATCGAGCTTTGTTTCGAACGTCTTCTCAAGGCCAGTGATCTTCTCCATGGCCTCTTCAAAATTGTTCAGCACATCTTGCACCTGTTCAGTCATCATTTGCTGAAACTTATCATGAAGCTCCTTGTTCGATAAATTCTCCCAGTCAATCTCGTCGGCTTGTGATCCTGGCATGGTTAGCAGCAATAGAAACACACAAGAATATGATCCTACAGACTACGAACAAGTGGTGGTGGTGGGTGTCACAAATCCGTCAAGCAAATCTCAAATTCTTACCAGTTCTTACCCAGCAGCAGGCGGTGATCGGCAACCATTGTAGTCAAAAACTCTCAAAGCTTGGATATAGCGATTACCAGGGAGAGTCAAACGCACGACGTAGATGTATGTGGAGCTGGGAAGGCTTATAATATGGTAGCAAAAAGGGTCAGCAATAATCAATTCAGAGATGCAAAGTTGAATAAACGCTCAACGACGGTACTGTGCTGCTCCTAGGCTAGACTGTGCTAGAGACGCGAGCCTAGAACACTAACAAAATCACGGCGCGGCACGTAAACAAGGGAAAAGCACACTCTGAAAAAAAAAAATTTCGCTCTTCTTTTTTTTTTGCGCTCTTTTTTTTTTGCGCTCTTTTTTTTTTGCGAGAAATCACTATAATGGCGAGTGTCTCAAAACTCTTCCTAGCTCAAACTGATAGGATGGGCACGAAATTTTTTCGACCAATTTTTTTTTTCGACTGCCCGGACCCAAAAACTGGAAACAGGTCAAAAAAAACTTCCTATAATGGCACCTGTCTCAAAACACTCAGAAACACCTAAAAATAGGATAGCCAGAAAATTTTTCGAAAAATGCGTTTTCGAAAAATTTTGGGCCTAAACGGAGCGTGGCTACCCGACTCTTTTTTTTTTCCGAAACCTACTCCGGCAAGGAAACACGAATCGGAATCTAGATGGATCCCGAAAACAAACCTAATAAGCAAGAAACTCGGATTGGTGGTGGATATATGGTGGTGGTATATGGCAGCGGTGGTGGTAGCGGTGGTAGTATATGGATATGGATCGGTGGTGGTATATGGGCACGGATTGGTGGTGGTATATGGATACGAATTCGGAGCGGTGGTGGTAGATGGCAGGGGCGATGATGATGGTGCGGCGGCGGCGTGACAACTTATGACCAGAACTCGAAACTCTAAAAGACTAGACTCTAAGACCAGCAACTAGACACGACGATGCAACCGCAAATTCAACAAAGCAAAACCCTAAAAAGATTATGCAAGGCTCAGATTGGTTCGGATATGATGAACTAACCCTAATTTTTTTTTGTGGCTTTTTCGTGGACTATAGGTATGAAGAACAGACTCGATCTAAACTACTAAAAAACTGTAAAATCTCACCGAGCAACCTGGAAATCTGATACCACTTGATAGAGGCTGAGGTGTCCCGTCTTTCGATGAGATGGTGGATTTCGCTTTGGTGGAAGTCGACTTTGACGATCCGACTACGAACGTGCGAGGACGTCGCGCCTTAGCAATCGCTAAACCAACTCCGAGAGGTTATTGACCACGCCGGAGCACGATCAACCTGACCACGAGGGTCTGTTTCCTGCGAGCAAACGAAGAACAAGCAAGAAACTAAGATTGCAATCTGGATATTGCGAATATAAGATGAAAGCTTTATTGATCAAGGTGGGGTTCTGTGACGCCTTTGTCTGGTCGTTGAACACAAACGAAGTATGCGAAGTTGCAGCTATGGCGAACTTTTAATCTAAACAAAACCCAAAGTCTAAACGATGCCCTAAGGGCTGTATATATGGAGGAAGAGGGGGGGATTTCGTGGCCCTTGGTGGAGGGGTCCGAAATCAACCCTATCTCTGGTTTCCCCACACATACGGACTCTAAAAATAGCCTATACTTATGTATTTCGAAATTACATGGGCCTGGCCCAATAATAAGGTGACGCAGCACCTAAAATAGCCTCAGGACGAAATTTATGAAGTGGCATCTTGTATATTTCGTCCAAGGCTTCATGCACCCATTATGGTGGCTTCAAAGTCCTGAAATCATCACTTGTAACTCCGTTCTTGTTCCCCTTGCGCATGCCATCATCTCCATGCTTGTTCTTGCTCCAATGTTCATCCTTCTCCAAGCTAGGCCCTTCATTTGTAAGCAAAACAAATGTATCCAATTTAGGCAGCATCATATTCTCATGAACATTAGAATCATTACCAAGAAACGAAAGTACCTGGTAATTTAGTTGGCGTGCACGAGCTCTAGTAATTGGTCTAGTATGTATAGCAGCAGGGGCTGTGGGTGTAACAATTGTATTGATGTCCTCATCAAGAAATAACAAGGATAACGTGGGTACTCCAGGGGCCACGAACGAGGTGGCGACCCTGAAGGAGGCGGTGTCCGCGGCGGAACGCAATGCGGCCGCGGAACAAGCCGAGCGAGAGAAGCAGGAGGCGCGGGTGGCGAAGGTGCAGCAAGAGCTCCAGGCTCTCGTGGAAAAACATGAGAACTTGGAGCGCGACTCAAAGACTCGAGAGTCCGAGCTTGCATCGGCTCTTGAGACTGCCAAAGCCGCTAAGGCCGAAGCCCACAAGGCCCTCCAGGAAATCGAGGCGTTAAAGAAAATAGCAGCGGGTAAGGCATTTTTCATGCAAAGTAAGCATGTAAATGTGAATTACCTATTACTTACCCGCATTCGGAGCTCTCCAGGAGCGTTCGCAGATCTGCCCTGCAGCGTGTCCGATGCTGCCGCATTCTATCGGGCCGAGGAGGGGAGCTCAACGGAGAAGGTCTTCTGGTCTCAGTATGCTGAGGCCGGACATCTGGTGCCCCTTAGCGACCAGCTGAAGCAGCTGGTCGAGCTCCACAAGGTGGCCGAACAGGCCATGAAGGGCCTCATAGTTCGGCTGTGGCCCAAGGAGGCCATGCCTGGGAGCTACTTCGGCCTGGTGCGGCGGCTGGTGGACGCGTGTCCCTGGGTTGAAGTCGTCAAGCACTCCGCCTGCATTGAAGGTGTCTGTCGGGCCCTTGCCCGTGCGAAAGTGCACTGGGGCAGGATGGACACTGAGAAGCTTCTGACGGACGTGCCGCCGGCGGGCAAGGAGTATCGCAGGCCCGAAATGTATTATAAGAGTGTCCTGAAGGGTGCCCGCGTGATTGCGGGTGAGTGCTCCAAAGATGTAATATTTGAGTAGACTCGCAATGTGTTATCCTGTGCGCTGAAAACTTTGTTCATATGCGCTAAGCAACGCTTGTTAATTTAAAATATTACCTTTTGTGCGGCTGTTTATCAAATCTGAGAGATGGCAAGTCGTCGGCTTCAGCCCCCATGCCACAAGTGCTGGGGTGTTCGGGATAAACTTGAGCGCTCTTGTTCCCATTTTTGGGTCCATCTAGGGAGGCGCTCAACACAACGAACGAGGCAACCGGACTTATAATGCTTGAACACTCTCACTTAGCCATAGAATTCTATAATTTTAAATTTCGGCGAAGCCCCTAGTGTTCGGAAGACCGAGTTCGGGGCGTTATCCACGCCTGGGCCGGACAAAGCCGGTTCCTCGCTCTAAGCGGCATAAGTCTTTAGGGACTCGAAAAGACCTCTCGAACAGCGACCAGCTCTCGCCTTATCATGACGGTCAGTTTTAGCTTTCTCCACTCAGGCGCTCGCCCAGCTCAACCGGGGCGCAATCGCAGTGGTTCTCCCAGTGCTACCTTAGCCGATACAACGGAACGTAAGGTACCAAAACATGGGAGCCGGGCAAACCCAACTATTGACCCAAGACATGATTTGGAGCCGATGCATAATGCTATAAGTTCGGGGTGCCGCACTTGTGAAAGTGTTCGGACTTGTCACACCATAATGCGGGGAACTTAAGCCTCTGGTGTATTTAGCCGTACCAAAGTGTACGGATGCGATATGTCATAAATGAACATATATATAAGAAAGAAATGCAGTTATAAGCAAAAAGCGATGCATTGTTTATTCAAGACGTACTGCCATGAATGCAGAATGATACAAATAGTGCGGTAAGCAAGGGATAGGACTATTAAACATGTCCCCCTCCAGGGGTAGGCTGTGGAATGGTGTATAAAATGGATTTAATGCTCGTAATGGAGACCACCTGGATACTTGTCGTAGCCTTTCTCCTCCCCTGGTTGTTGCATCGTGAGTTCGGCAGGTCTACTGCCGGACAGGGCCTCTGGTGAATAGAGTCCTATGTGTAAGAAAAAATAAAAATAAAAAGAGTGACACACTTGGGAGCCCCTAGTGCGGTTAAGCCGCATTCTGGGCCTGTGGTGGTCGTGCCCCTCCCCCTATGCCCATGGTATCTCCAGAGCGTAATGATGTACGCGAAGGACTAGTCTTGCAATTTTGCAAGGGCTGGGTTTGGGGCCGCATTGCTACGCGTGCTCGGAACGTGCCAGGTGGTCTTGTTGTAGGTTACTCTGGGCGCGTTTGGCCGTGTCCGGTCGCTTAACGGTCGGACTCGAAAATTGCCTTAAAAGGCTGCTCTGTACTTCTGCCGCGAGAGCCGCTGTGTGTTCCTCCGTTCGGAGGGAGCGTTCAATGTTTCCGTTGACCATTATGACTCCTCGAGGGCCTGGCATCTTGAGCTTGAGGTATGCGTAATGCGGCACTGCGTTGAACTTTGCAAACACGGTCCGTTCGAGCAGAGCGTGATAGCCGCTGCGGAACGGGACTATGTCGAAGATTAACTCCTTGCTTCGGAAGTTATCCGGGGATCCGAAGACCACCTCCAGTGTGACTGAGCCTGTACAATTGGCCTCTACACCTGGTATGACGCCTTTAAAGGTCGTCTTTGTAGGTTTAATCCTTGAGGGGTCTATGCCCATCTTACGCACTGTATCCTGATAAAGCAGGTTCAGGCTGCTGTGCCGTCCATCAGGACTCTGGTGAGGTGAAATCCATCGATGATTGGGTCTAAAACCAATGCGGCGAATCCGCCATGGCGGATACTAGTGGGGTGGTCCCTTCGATCAAAAGTTATCGGGCAGGAGGACCATGGGTTGAACTTCGGGGCGACTGGCTCCATCGCATATACGTCCCTGAGTGCACGCTTCCGCTCCCTCTTGGGTATGTGGGTTGCGTATATCATGTTTACCGTCCGCACTTGTGGGGGAAAACCCTTCTGTCCTCTATTGTTCGGCGGTCGGGTCTCTTCCTCGTCATCGCTATGTAGCCCCTTGTCATTGTTTTCGGCAATTAACTTGCCTGCCTGCTTGAATACCCAACAATCCCTGTTGGTGTGATTAGCTGGCTTTTCGGGGGTGCCGTGTATCTCGCAAGAGCGGTCGAGTATTCGGTCCAAATTGGATGGACCCGGAGTAGTTCTTTTGAATGGCTTCTTCCGCTGACCGGGTTTGGAGCCTCTGAATCCGGTGTTGACTGCCGTATCCTCAGTGTTATCGCCGTTAACACCGCGTTTGTTCTTGTTGCTACGCGACCTGCCATTGTGGTCCTTGGTATCCGGACTGCCAGAATTTTTGCTGAGGTTGTTACTGCGGGCTAACCAGCTGTCCTCTCCTGCGCAGAAGCGGGTCATGAGTGATGTGAGGGCTGCCATGGATTTCGGCTTTTCCTGTCCTAGGTGCCGGGAAACCACTCGTCGTGGATGTTATGTTTGAAGGCTACGAGGGCCTCTGCATCCGGACAGTCGACGATTTGATTTTTCGTTGTTAAGAACCGTGTCCAGAATTGTTTGGCCGATTCGTCTGGCTGCTGAATTATGTGGCTTAGGTCATCGGCATCTGGTGGTCGCACATATGTGCCCTGGAAGTTGTCAAGGAATGCGGCTTCCAGGTCCTCCCAACACCCAATTGATTCTGCTGGCAAGCTGTTAAGCCAATGCCGAGTTGGTCCTTTAAGCTTGAGTGGGAGGTATTTGATGGCATGAAGATCATCGCCGCGGGCCATGTGGATATGAAGGAGATAGTCTTCGATCCAAACCGCGGGGTCTGTTGTGCCATCGTAGGATTCAATATTCACGGGTTTAAACCCTTCGGGGATTTGATGATCCATTACTTTATTTGTGAAGCATAGTGGGTGTGCGGCGCCTCTATATTGGGCTATATCACGACGTAGCTCAAGCGAGCTTTGTCTACTGTGTTCGACCCGGACGGAGTTGCTGTATCCGGCGCGACGGTCATCGTTGCGCATCATGGGGCGCCCACGCGATCCGTAGATCGATCTTGATTGTCTTGCCTTATCCTCCAATATGTCTTGCAAGTCTGGCGCATTCCCCCGTGGCTTCGTACTTTTCGAGCGATGCCGGGGTACGGTTCTAGTGGAAGGCCTAGAGGCCTCTCTGTTAAGGCCACGAGGTGGTCGGTCAGCCGTATTGTGCGCTGGTGATGCAGGTTCATATGCCTCCTCCTCTAATCGGGGGAGCAGCTTGCGTTTGGGGTATCTTTTGGAGGGGCGTTCGAGTTCGTGCTCTTCGGCCGCAAGGACTTCAGTCCATCTGTCGGCTAGCAAATCTTGATCAGCTCTAAGCCGTTGCTGCTTTTTCTTGAGGCTATTTGCCGTGGCCATAAGCCTGCGTTTAAAACGCTCTTGTTCGACGGGATCCTCAGGTACGACGAATTCGTCGTCGTCGAGGCTCGCCTCGTCTCCGGAGGGAGGTATGTAATTATCATCCTCTACCTCTTCGTCTACCGCTCTCTCATGAGGGCTGGCTTCTTCGCCCTCCTGTGCTGAGTCTTGCTGGAAGGGGTTGTCTTCGGCGCTGTCCGGGGTGTTATTGTCTCCGGTGCCGGAATCTCCATTCTTGCTGTGGCGGGATTTAGAGCGGCGCCGCTGACGCCGGCGTTTAGGCTGTTTCTTGAAAGGATCCTCCTCCGCTGTTCCATCGCCATTCCCGTCCTTTGGGGTATCCACCATGTATATGTCGTATGACGAGGTGGCTTTCCAGTGCCCCGTAGGCGCTGGTTTTTGGTCGTCTCTGGCATCGTCGTCCATACCGTCGATGTCTTCGGAGTCGTAGTCTAGTATGTCAGTTAGATCATCGACAGTGGCTACAAAGTGGGTGGTGGGTGGGCTTTGAATTTCTTCGTCGTCCGCATCCCATCCGTCCTGGCCGCAGTGCGGCTAGGGCTCTCCTGACAACGAGAGATACCTTAGCGAATTCAGGATGTCGCCGAAAGGTGAGTGTTGAAAGATGTCCGCAGCGGTGAACTCCATGATCGGCGCCCAATCGGATTTGGTTAGAGGCGGCGCGGGAGGTTCGGAGTCCGGCGAGGAGTCCGGCACCTCGGCGTCACGAGCTTTACAGGGGACAAGGTCAGTATTCGGCTCCATCGCCGTAGAGGTTGCAGCCCCCGAGGCGGTGTCTAACCACTCATCCTCGATCTGCACGGTCGGCTCCGAGTTAAGGGTCGGAGCGGACTCGTGTGCGGCCTCCAGGGCACTGTCCGGCAGCAGAGCTAAATCATGCCCATCGAGACAGTGCGGCGTGCTCGGCTGTGGCTCGAATCCATCGAAGATCAAGTCTCCGCGGATTTCAACCGTGAAGTTTAGACTTCCAAATCTGACCTGACGGTCAGGGGCGTAGCTTTCGATCTGCTCCAGATGGCCAAGCGAATTGGCCCGCCGAATACGAAGATCTGTCTGGGGAGAAAAGTCTCACCCTGGACTGCGTCGTTGGTGATGATCGAAGGAGCCATCGGGCCTATATGCGACGGTACAGAGTAACTCTCAATGAAAGCACCAATGTCGGTGTCAAAACCGGCGGATCTCGTGTAGGGGGTCCCGAACTGTGCGTCTAGGCGGATGGTAACAGGAGACAAGGGACACGATGTTTTTACCCAGGTTCGGGCCCTCTCGATGGAGGTAAAACCCTACTCCTGCTTGATTGATATTGATGATATGGGTAGTAAAAGAGTGGATCTACCACGAGATCAAGGAGGCTAAACCCTAGAAGCTAGCCTATGGTATGATTGTTGTAATTGTTGTCGTCCCATGGACTAAAACCCTCCGGTTTATATAGACACCGGAGAGGGCTAGGGTTACACAGAGTCGGTTACAATGGTAGGAGATCTACATATCCGTATTGCCAAGCTTGCCTTCCACGCCAAGGAAAGTCCCATCCGGACACGGGACGAAGTCTTCAATCTTGTATCTTCATAGTCTTGGAGTCCGGCCGATGATGATAGTTCGGCTATCCAGACACCCCCTATTCCAGGACTCCCTCACCCACCATAGTGGGTCGGTGACTTGTGGGCCTACTAAGCTGACGGGGACGGAGGGCTTTGCCAACTTAGTCAATATGAACGATTCTAGCTCAAGTGACCGTACGATGTCCATCCAACGGCCATAGTGCTTCTTCAACCTCTGGTCTTCTTGCTCCAGCCGCCCAAAGCAGCGCCGGTCGTGCCGCGTGCTCCTGCCTCTCATGGCCGGTTGTGATGCCGCGGAGGCCTCACTGCCCCCTACTACTCCCACCGCTGGCCAGGGCATCCCTCTACTCACCCACACCCCATGTTATTCTGTGGCGACGGCAGCCTCACGCCGCAGCCGAACCAGTGAACCCTCGAACTCCTCTTCGTGTGGGCATCCACTGCCGCGTCTTCCCCGGCTCCGTGTCGTCCCCTTCCTAGGCCTCACCGTCGTCCACCGCCTTGGTGCTCTCGGTGCGGCGTTGTCAATGTGGTCAACGACCGACTTTCATCGGAGGAGTACTCTACATGGAGAGGCTGACAGCTGGGTCCACGGCCGCAGCTGGGTCCATGGCCACAGCCCAGTTTTTTTGTGATTTGCCAAGTAAGTCGCTTTGTCAGGCATGTTGGGCTGCAAATCTTTCAAGACCAGGAGAGCTTCATTCGGCTGGCTGAGAAAATGGCCTATGAGTAATGAGAAATGGGTTGTGCATTTTTAAAACACATCAAACCAGCAATTAGTTTCAAATTTCTTTTTTTCATTTCGAGATTTTAAATTGCATTGATTTTTATGCGTGGACAATTTGTTGGATTTTATATTGATATACAATATTTTTAAAATCAGTTTGAATGTGACTCGAAATTTCGGGATTAAAAATAGTTCAGACCGCGCCGAAATATGCAAAATTTTGTATAATTTTTTAACCGTGGCCACAATATGAGTTGTAATGCTAATAAAAAGAATATGGGCTCCAAAAAACCTTAAGAATTAGCAATTGTGCTGTAAAATATTAGAAATAATGGCATATGGGTTGTATCCTATTTTCCACAGATTTGAGGCTTTCCTAAAAAAAAGGTTGACGCACAAGCAGTGACTATTGGATTTCCATCCAACGGCCGTCGTGCTTCTTCAATCTCTGCTCTTCCTGCTCCAGCCGCTCAAACAAGCGCCGGCGGGACTACCTGCTCCCTCCTCCCTGCGGTCGGCTGTGCTGCCGCGCAGGCCTCACTGCCCCACCATACTCCCATTGCTCGCCAAGCCATCCCTCTACTCACCCACAACTGCTGTTATTCTCCGGCGATGGCAGACGAACCAGTAAACCCTCGTACAGTCGTACCCCCCTCTGCGTGGGAAACAACTGGCGAGTCTTCCCTGCCTCCGTGTCGTTCCCTTCCTAGGCCTCGTTGTCGTCCATCGCCCTGGTGCTCTCGGCGCGGCCTGGTCAACATGGTCAACGACCGACATGCATCTGAAGTGGACTGTACGTGGAGAGGCTGACAGCTGGGTCCACAGCCGCACGCAAGGAAATGCCTCCTTATTACACGCAAAATAATTATTCCTCCACCTGACATCTGGGACCCACCGAAAGGGCCTCTGTATTTCACGAAAAAATGTTACCGTCGCTGACAGCTTGGACCCACCAGCTATATCTTCGCACGCAAGGAAATGCCTCCTTATTACGCACAAAAAATGAATACTCCCCCTGCTAGCTGGGACCTAGTATAGTGGCAGGCTGACTTGTGGGCCTACTAAGTTGACGGGGACGGAGGGCTTTGTCAACTTAGTCACTATGCACGATTATAGCTCCAGTGACCGTACGATGTCCATCCAACAGCCGTAGTGCTTCTTCAACCTCTGGTCTTCTTGCTCCAACCGCCCAAACCAGCACCGGTCGTGCCTTGTGCTCCTGCCTCCCGTGGCCGGCTGCGATGCGGCGGAGGCCTCACCGCCCCCTACTACTCCCATCACTGGCCAGGCCATCCCTCTATTCACCCACACCCCCTGTTATTCTGCGACGACGGCAGCCTCACACCGCAGCGAACCAGTGAACCCTCATACTCCTCTACGCGTGGGCATCCATTGCCGCGTCTTCCCCGGCTCCACGTCATCCCCTTCCTAGGCCTCGCCGTCGTCCACCGCCCTAGTGCTCTCGGCGCGGTGTGGTCAACGTGGTCAAGGAACGGCTTCCATCGGACGTGGACTATACGTGGAGAGGCTGACAGCTGGGTCCACGGTCGCAGCAAGGAAGTGCCTCCTTATTACGCGCAAAATAATTATTCCTCCACCTGACAGCGGGGACCCACCAGACGGGCCACCATATTTCATGAAAAAATGTTTCCCCCTGGCTGCTGGGACCCACCAGCTACATCTTCGCGCGCAAGGAAGTGCGTCCGGACAAAAAAATGATTCGCCCCCCTGACTGCTGGGACCCACCAGCTACATCTTCGCACGCAAGGAAGTGCCTGACAGTCGGGACCCACCTGGTCGAAGCGTACATAGCATTGTCAATTCTGGTCGCGAACGTGTACGTACATACTGGTCGATATAGAGGCGCGCACGTGTCGTAGTAGAAGCGCGCATGTAGCATGTACACGTATGTACAGTGGCCAGGGTGCAAGAAAGTAAATACGGCCACGTACGTACATATGGGCGGGGTCTCGAATGCCTACTCGCGAGTACGTATGGCCAGGGCTCCTGTACATGGCTGGGTCGGAGCGGAGAAACTGCGTCTCCGTCGTGTTCATGGGGAGGCAACGAAATGCGTCGTGTTCATCGGGAGGCAACGAAATGCGTGGGAGCCAACCGGCTTGGACGGAACAGCCGATGGAAATGAGGCCTAGCGTACTGCAGAATGAAGGAAACGGCCTTGTGTTCGACCGGCCACGTTCGAAACGGGATCCTATTCATCGAGAGGGGTCTGGTGTACCGCAAAATGGAGGAAATGGACCTCCTACGGTCGAAACGGGGGTCCTGTTGATCGGGACGGGTGTGGCATACCGCAAAACGGAGGAAACGGACTTGTGTTGGAGCGCTACGGTCGAAACGGGGGTCCTGTTCATCGGGAGGGGTATGGCGTACCGCAAAACGGGACTCCACGTGATAATGTTCATCTCCACCGTCGACCCCCTCCAGCCTCCACGGGCTACTGTTCATCCACCGTCGACCTCCTCCAGCCTCCACCTACGACTGTTCATCCATGGGCTCCTGTTCATCTAGCCTCCACCATGCGCTACTCCACCGGCTACTGTTCAACCAGCCCTCTCCATGGGCTCCTGTTCAACCACCCCTTCACGGGCTACTGTTCATCCAGCCCTCCACGTCTACTATTCATCCAGCCCTCCACGGGGTGGTCCTATTCATCCTGCCCTCCACGGGGTCCTGTTCATCTAGCCCCAACCGGCTCTACCGATTGGGGTCCTGTTCATCCAAAGGCAACACCACGGGGTCCTGCTTATCCACCCCTACCGGGAACTGTTCATCCAACCCCCCCCCACACACACACACAGCAACACTCACTATTCATCCAGAGGCAGCATCAATCGGCTTCAGTTAGCAGCAGTAGCGAGGGAATCGCTCGCTGGGTTCAGTTAACAGCCATCGATCGATCGCTCGGGTTCAATAACGCGTAGCCTGCAGTGCAATCGCTCGGGTTCAGTTAGAGCCCAATGCCTCGCACCCACACGTGTGCGTGTACAAGAGAAACACGCATCGCTCGGCCCCGACCACCCACCGTAACCGGGAACACCCCGATATTTTTCTCGCCCTCGCTTCTACCACGGTTTTTTCCATCATGGACGGCCCAAAGAATGTCATGCAGCTGCGTCTCCGGCCCGCCCAGGACGAAAAGCCAATTTTCTGTCATGATTTTTTGTCATAGAAGTACGACCCCACCACATCTATGATGATACCGGGTTTTGTCAAAATTATCGTCATAGAAGTGTCATAAGTATGACAGAAAAAAATCGTTCGGCCCAAAATGTCACGAATGTGTCTTTTTTTGTAGTGATGTGATTAATATGTGGGTTTTGGGAAGTAGATGATGAGGTAGAACCTATTGCCCTGTTTATTATCAAACCTTTGGGAGTTACTTCTATGTTATGCTTATATTGCTATGCTATGCTCATAGACGTGATTTGGTTCGGGTAATTCATGACAGATGTGAGAGTTATTATTAAGGTGGCAACTTTAATACACATCTGGGTGGATTGCTTGAGGCACCCTGGAGTACCAGGGGTTTTCATGGCACCTAGAGAATCCAGTGTTGTCCAAGGATATCCCGGAGTACCCGTGTGATCATCCTATGGTCCGCCACCCAGGCTCAAAGGGATCATAAGATTATTCATGCTAGAAACTTCCGTGTGCAGACACAAGCTATTATGGGCTCTAGCATAGTTGAGTAAGTTGTAAGACCTCTTTCAGTGGTGGGCTAGCAGATGTAGGGGAAAGTAGGTGGAGCTGTCCACCCAGAGTAAAGAGTTCTTATTTCAGAAAGACTGTATCTCGATTCTCTGACCATGGATGTATTCGAGTCTTGTGGGGAAAAGTGCGCAAACCTCTGCAGAGTGTTCAAACTAATCGTGATTAGCCGTGTCCCTGGTTATGGACGTTTTGAGTATCTAGTTCTTGGATTTTCATGTTGATCTCATCACTCTGAATATAATTTGTTTGGGTTTTAAATGATGATGCTTAATTGGGATTGAGTTGGAGGAACCTTCTCAATGTTTAACAACCACCATGATAGTTAAATAAATGTATTCCTTTGTTGTAGGGAAAAATTGTCTTCATGCAAAACTGTAACCATAGAGCTTTCCACCAGCCATATATGCATGTAGTGATAGCATTTATTCTGTTCATTACTCTATGTGTTACATTGCCAGCATATTCCATGTGCTGACCCCTTCTCGGGCTGCAACGTTCATGTTGCAGACTTTTCAGACGACGAGTAAGGTGCCATAGGTCGTTGTCTTTCACCCAGCTATGACGTTGGAGTTGATGGACTCACTTTATCTTCCAAGCCTTCCACTGTTATCGTATTTAGATGGCCTTAAGCAATATTATTGTAATAACTTCTCTTTTAAGACTACTCGATGTAATAAGTGTGTGATTGCTACTCTGTTATAAATCCTCAAGTACTGTGCGTGTCAGCATTACCGATCCAGGGATGACACTGATACACAAAGATCAGACTGTTTGAGATCTGGTCGCTACAAGATGGTATCAGAGCACATGCTGACTATAGGACACGACCACTAAGCTAAAACCCTAGATCACTACTCTCTCCTCATTTCTGACTTCTCTCCTTTTCGACTCTATAGGATGGCGGATGCAAGGAACAAGTTCACCCAACCGGATGAAGATACACCTTTTGGACGACACTTGAAGGAAGTCACTAGGTACCTAAACATCGGAATACCAAGCTTCACCGGGACCTACATCACCACTTTGCTAGAAGAGGAGCGTTGGATGATTCGAGTTCAAGTTCCAGGAAGGACGTTCATGCCAGTCACTGAGCCCATAGAGTTTTCTTCGATGCACCAACCTGGAGTCTAGGAAAGAGCATGGCAGCCCACATCACCATGGGACGCATTGGAGAAGTTTATCACAAGGATCTCAAGGATACTATCTACTAGATTTGTGGGCGCCGAGATGAGCAATGGGAGATGATCAGCACCAGGAAGGATAGATCCATTGCAGCTTTCATCCAGGAGTTAAACCAGCACATTCGTCGCCAGGAGAACCAGATGTGCGCAGGCATGATAGATCTGAAGAAGGCAATGACCAGGATTACGGAGCTGGAGGAAGAACTCAAGTCTACACGCAATGGATATGAGTAGGAAATGACGATACTCGTGGAGAAGAATGACGATTTGACAAGGAAGCTAGGAATATTCATGGGAGACCCCGCGCCAGGAGGAGAAGACGATGGTTCCACTTGCCCGGAGAACTACATCATCATCGACGACACCGACTTGGACCCCGATGATAGCGATGATGACTATGTTGATGAAGCTGGAGCAGATATCATGGAGTCTTCCACCGATCAATTTTTCTAGTCGACCACCATATCAGAAGTAGTATTCCCCCATGTATATAGTATAGTTCGAGCACTTTTGTAACGATAGTTAGACTGATTGTATGCCCTTGTTTGAATTGATTGAAGTGATATGTTTGTGTTTGTCTCATGTGCATATGGGTAGTGTTTTCCCTCTAGATTTGATTCTATTCGGTATTCTCATCTTTTCTAAACCCATCAGATGCCTCCGAGACGCGACAATGGATTTGCTTTCCCACCGGAGCTCACTCAGTTGATCCAGCAGCAGAATGCATTGATGCAGATACTAGTCAAGAATCAGAACCAAGGGAACAACAACAACAACAACAACCCACCACCACCACCACCTGTTGATCACTTAGCCCGTTTTCTAAGGCTGAATCAACCGATGTTCCCCAGTAGCACCGAGCCGATTGTTGCAGATGATTGGCTCCGCAAGATTGGAAGGGAGTTGACCATTGCAGGATGCACAGATGCGGAGAGAGTGCGTTTTGCCGCACATCAGCTTGATGGACCCGCAGCATCATGGTGGGAGAAATTCATAGCCACTTACCCCATCGACACTGTCACATGGGACCAGTTTCAGCAAGCTTTTCGCACAGCCCATGTTTCAGCAGGAGCTATGGCCATGAAGAAGCGCGAGTTTCGCAACTTGCGCCAAGGAGGATGCATAGTGGGCCAGTATGTGGATGATTTCAGTAAGTTAGCACGTTATGCGCCGGATGATGTTGCTACGGATGCAGCTAAGCAGGAGAAGTTTCTGGAAGGACTGAATGATGAGCTGAGCATGCAGTTGATGGTGGCAACCTTCAACAACTACCAGGAGTTGGTATATAGAGCTCTCATGATTGAAGGGAAGCAGCAACAGATTGACAACCGCAAGAGGAAGTATGGACAAGGGAAGTACAATTTTGGAGCTCAGCAGAGGCCCCGTTTTACCCCGAACTCGGGAGGACACCTTCACCATAACCATGGAGGCCATAATTCCAATGGAGGGAGTTCTCATAACCATAGTGGCCCCAAGAATGCGAATGGTAATGGAGGAAGCAACGGCTAGAACCGTTCCAACCCAGCAACGCCCGCCAAGAAGGATCTAAGTCACATTACTTGTTTCAAGTGCGGGAAGAATGGACATTACGCCACGGAGTGTTCTGAAGCAAAGAATGGAAATGGCAATGGAAGCTCTGGGAAGAAGCCCAACCTTTTCAACAGGGGACAAGTGAACCACATTAACGTGGAGGAGGTTGAAGCCCAGCCAGATGCAGTAATAGGTAAGTTTTTGGTTAAGTCATTTACTGCAATCGTTCTTTTTTATACTGGTGCATCGCATTCATACATATCAAGGGGGTTTGTGGATAAGTATAAGTTGCCCACCAAGGTTCTTAGAACATCCATGTTAGTAAGCTCGCCAGGAGCGGAGCATATGGCAAGCCAAGGATGTTTTCAGATGCCATTGACCATAGGTAGGCATGTGTCCCCTCAGACCTGATAATTTTGGAGTCGCAAGGTTTGGATGTGATTTTGGGTATGGATTGGCTATCGATGTATGGAGGAAACATCGATTGCGCCAGTAAGTTGATTATGCTCACCACCCCAGAAGGAAGCAGGATCAAGTATGTATCCCGGCATGTGCCGAAGAGGACTCAAGTGAATTCCTTATCAGGAGTTGTACAGGAGGAAGTACTAGTGGTGAAGGATTTCCCTAGTGTATTTCCAGAAGAGTTGCCAGGCATGCCACCGGACAAAGACATCGAGTTTTTGATTGAGCTTTTGTCAGGCACAGGGCCAATATCTAAGAGACCATACAGAATGCCCGCAAAGGATTTGGAGAAAATTAAGAAGCAGATTAGGGAGTTACTGGATAAAGGCTATATTCTCCCAAGTTCGTCACCTTGGGGATCACCAGTGCTTCTAGTGGAGAAGAAGGATGGATCGTTGAGGATGCTTGTTGATTATCGTGGATTGAATGAAGTAACAATCAAGAACAAGTACCCACTGTCGATGATCAATGATCTGTTTGACCAGTTGCAAGGAGCTAAAGTATTTTCCAAGATCGATCTGCGATCAGGATACCACCAGCTGAAGATTCGAGAGCAGGATATACCTAAGACAGATTTTACCACAAGGTACGGGCTATATGAGTATACCGTTATGTCATTTGGTCTGACTAACGCACCTGCCTATTTCATGAACATGATGAACAAGGTGTTTATGGAGTTTCTGGATAAGTTTGTCATGGTGTTCATTGATGACATACTAGTCCACTCGAAGAATGAAGAGGAGCATAAGGAGCATTTGCGTTTGGTACTTGGAAAGCTCAGAGAACATCAGTTATATGCCAAGTTCAGCAAGTGTGAGTTTTGGTTGAAGGAAGTTGGATTCCTCGGACATGTTATATTCGGAGAAGGAATAGCAGTAGACCCCACCATGGTTGTCACCATGAAAAATTGGGAAGCACCCACGTCAGTTGGAGAGATCTGGAGGTTTCTTGGACTCGCAGGATACTACAGGAGGTTCATTGAGAATTTCTCGAAGATTGCAAAGCCCATGACGGAGTTGTTAAAGAAGGACACCAAGTTCAAATGGACCGAGGAATGTGAGGCCAGTTTTCAGGAGTTGAAGAAACGTTTGGTTACAGCCCCAGTATTGATTCTTCCAGATCAACGCAAGGATTATCAAGTGTATTGCAACACTTCTCATCAAGGACTTGGAGCAGTGCTTATGCAGGAGGGAAGAGTTGTTTCATATGCCTCACGACAGCTTAAACCCCATGAGTTGAATTATGCTACACATGATTTGGAGTTAGCAGCCGTAGTGCATGCGTTGAAGACATGGAGACATTTTCTCATCGGAAACCAGTGTGAGGTGTACACGGTTCACAAGAGTTTGAAGTATATCTTCACGCGGAAGGAGTTGAATCTCAGGCAGAGGAGATGGTTGGAGCTCATCAAATATTATGATATGAGATTGCATTATCACCCCGGAAAGGTGATGAGGACATGAATACCTTGGATATGACCAAAAATATTGCATATATGCATATTTGTCAGGTGATTTCTAGTGCAAACTATTCAATAATCTATTTATGTTATCCAGAACAAAAATACTTCACACACTTTTGTGTTTTGTCTAATTGCAGGTGTATGGGACATTTGTACAATCCACATATGAAGATAAGGAAGAAAGAGATGTTTATTTGCTGTCCAAAAAGTTCTCTCACGTCACTTTTGGCCCAAGAGAAGATAGAGTCCAAGTCTCTCACGTTCTGGATTCAGATTTGGACTGCACAGACACACCTGACTCAAAACGGACACAAGTTTTTCATACGGACTCCGAATTGGGTGATTCTTTTTTTGTTGGAAACTAGATTTCGTGCACTTTCCAACCCAATTGGAATCACCTTCAAATTCGTCCGGAGCGTTGAGTTGTGGACGAAACAATCTGATGCTGCAGCAGAATCCGAGTCAAACTACAAGTCCAAAGGTGTTACATCACCTCCACTTGGGCCCATTGGCCTTGTACGACCTAGATTTAGTTTTAGGCTGCCTTGGGACGTCCTCCCACCTCCTTGGCCGCCACCCCTTGCTCCTATATAAGTAGATCCATCTAGTAGCTTTTCCTTGGGATTTGTTTAGTTAAAAGTTAGCCATTGCAACTTCGTGTACTTCGTTTGTGTCCAACGACCAGACCAAGACCGCTTACGGATCCC
>NC_041389.1:210301518-210301801 GCF_002162155.2 Triticum dicoccoides | reverse complement strand
TGCTTATTATACTCGTGACATGATTAAGAAGTTGCAACACTTAAAACAAGGTAGTGAAACTGTAACAAAATATTATGATGATTTACAAACTACCTTGTTGCATTCCTCTTTAGAAGAAAGTGAAGATGATTTTATGGATAGATTTTGGGGAGGATTAAACCGTGATATTCAACAGATACTAATTCATGAAGAGTGTTATCCTATGGACCATTTGTTTCATCTTGCTTGCAAAGCTGAACAGGAAATAAAACGACGTGTTGGCCACGAGGAGAACAAGCGCACG